>NC_064848.1:14304513-14497013 GCF_024139225.1 Suncus etruscus
AAACCTGGAACCTGTCCTGTTGGGGGCTGGAAAAGTCAGAGTTCCCAGAGCTGACATCCAACCAGAAACCCCAGAACAGAAGTATAGCACCCACTCTGAGTTTTATATAGGGAGAGGAACTTGTGCCATGCTCTGAACCCAGGGGTGCCTATAGAAAGTTGTTGGCAGGGCCCGGAGAGATGGCACAGCGGCATTTGCCTTGCAAGCAGCCGATCCAGGACCAAAGGGTGGTTGGTTCGAAGCCTGGTGTCCCATATGGTCCCCCGTGCCTGCCAGGACCTATTTCTGAGCAGACAGCCAGGAGTAACCCCTGAGCACCGCCGGGTGTGGCCCCAAAACCAAAAACCAAAAAAAAAAAAAGAAAGTTGTTGGCGGAGGTGGAGGCCTACTAAGAAAAGGAAGGGGAGTCTTGGAGAGTGCTGTCCCCTCTACTTCTAAGTGCATTGGAGTCTTGCTTACTACCTGAAGGGAGGTTGCATAAACCAAACTAATAAGTTGACCTGAGAAACAAATCCTCAAAACTGGCAAAAATCATGAAGGCTGAAGTGGCAGTACAGTGATAGTAGAGTGCTTGCCTTGCACGCTGCCAACCTGGGTTCAATCCCGGCATCCCATATGGTCCCGAGTACTGCCAGTGAGTATAGAGCTAGGAGGTAAACCCTGAGCATTACAAAGAGTAGCTCAAAAATTAAAAATAAAATTTTAAAAATCCATCATTGTCACCAAAATGGGGGGGGGGGGCGTACTTGGCCTAGAGGCAGGTTGGGATGGGAGGGAAACTGGGAACATTCTTGGAGGGAAGGGTTACTGGTGAAGGGATGGGTTTACAACTGAAACTTAATCAGGAATAACTTTGTAAAATAATTCATAGTGACTCAATAAAATAACTGTTATTCTCTTAACCTGTTGCGTGATCATGAGATTACTACATGTGCACTCCTGAGCATGTTATTTACTGTCAACTGAAGTACAGTGATTTTTATTCAGTGGTTCCCTGAGGTCTAAAATTATTTCTTTTTGTTGTTGTTGTTTTGTTTTGCTTTTTTTGTTTTCATTTTTCAGTCACAGCCAGTGACACTCAGGGGTTACTCCTGTCTATTGTGCTCAGAAATAGCTCGTGGCTTGGGGGGACCATATGGGACACCAGGAGATCGAACCGAAGTCTGTCCTAGGCTAGCTTAGCGCACACAAGGCAGACACCTTATGCCTGCCACCACCGCTCCAGCCCTGAGGTCTAAAATATTTTCAAGGAGTTGTCCAGGGTTAAAAAGATTAAGAAACTTTCCCAGGGATGAATCAAGACAACCATCTTGAAAAAAAACTGAAGCTCAAGTCCAGTGAAGAAAAATTCAATGTACTTCCTACCGTGAAGAAACTGGAGACTGATTGGGGGGGGGGGGGGGGGGCAGGCACAAAGTACCCACATCCTCAGGTCCTACATCATCCTGCACTGCCCTGCTGCTGAAGAGGAGACACAGAGACAGCAGAGAGAAGCAGTGCAAGAGGCCCAGGTCCTTGCCCTAGTCACTTCTGACTCTCTTCTCAGCTGCTCCAGACATGTGGACAATGATTCCCACCCACCATTGTAGGTTAGGATCTATTCAAAGGTGCCCCCAATACAGAGGATCAATAATCGCTGTCAGAGCCAGTGTGGTGGGGACACACCAAAGTAAAACATAAACACACAGGAGTACAGTGTGGGCAGGGTGGGGGTGGTGGGTGGAGAACACCAGCACCCTGGGCATGTGTCCTGCACTAGACTACTCTTTAGGCTCGAAGCAGCATCCTCCCCAACAACCAGGAAACTGCTTGACTTGGTTTGAGACAGGAAGTGCCCAAATTGAGGTCCGAAACACCTTTAGGGATCACAGACTAAATATAACCAAAAGACCAGTTCAGGACATGGGCATTGACCAAGAGTTTCTGACTTATGACTACAGAGCTAACAGAATCATGAGCTCAGACTGAGCCTGCCAAGAAAGTAAAGAAAACATTCACTAGATGTACCCCTTGGTAGGATGTCAAGGAAGCAATACAAAGGAGAAAGGAGGAAAGAAACCTAGGAAGTTCTTTCTATCTGTCTCCAACTGGACCTCAGCTTAAACCGAAGAGTTCATGAGAGAAAAAATTATTTTCTTCAACAAGAATGCAGAGGGGAATACTGCAGGCATAACCACCTATGAAAAGAGGATTTGGAGAACAGGATATCTGCAATGGAATCAAAATTGACAGAGCCGTGTGAGAAATTTTCCACTGCAACTGTGAGACAGACATCGGACATATACATAATTTGCTGTGTGAAGCCCATGGTAATGTTTGCCTGATTCTTTAGAGGGAAAAGGGCTCAAGTCAAAATGTAAAGGGAGGAAATGACTTCCCTACTCGGTCTATATCGTCAGCCTGGGGAAAAAACCTGTGGACTGAGGGGGCCGGTAGGATGAGGGACACTATGGGAATCGCTCACACTGGTTTCCACCAAGTACAAAAGTGCCTACCCAGGAAATACTTGTCAGCATCCAACAAGACATGGCAAGGCTATTCCATATTCTTTTCTTTTCAGGAAAGCTCTGCCCTTCTCATGATATCCCATAGCTAACATAAGGGCCTAGGACAAAACACGATTTAAAAGATATAGCACTTTAAAACTATCAACACAAATTATATTAAAAGCATATTTATCTAAAGAAATTAACCAACTTAAAAAACAATTATAAAACACAAGATCATAACCAAATCTGAAGTCAAAAATTAAGAAAAACATAAATATTGATTTCACTTAAACACAAAAACACCCAAGTATTCGATTTTATGTGTCTGGTATGGTCATAACCTGACTACTCCCTTCATTTTTATGTTCTGTTTTGTTTTGGGCCACACCCAGTGGGTGCTCAGGGATACTCCTGGCTCTGTGCTCAGAAATCACTCCTGGCTCAGGGGACCATATGGAACGTTGGGGGGGGGGGGGGTAATCGAACCCGTGTCTGACTTGGGTCAACTGTGTGCAAGGCAAATGCCTCTACCACTGTGCTACCACTCCGGCTCCCTTATTTATACTGTTCTTCTGACCTAATCATATTTCTAGAATCCTCTAAAACTAAAATACATAGGGACGGGGAGAGACAGCAAAGGGTTTTAGAGCTTGTCTTATATACAATAGACCTCAGTTTGATCCCTAGCACTGCATATGATTCCCTAAGCACTACCAGGAGTGACCCCGACAAAGAACCAGGAATAGTCCCTAAGCACAGTCAGATGTGGTCCAAACAACTCCTACACACATATACCACGCACACATGCACAAACACAATACACATACCTCCCATTCATTTTCCAGTCTCTTTTTTAGGGGTGGGGGTTGCTTAAGTGTCACTCCCCAAGGTGCTCAAGGCATACCCCTGGCTCTGTACTCAAGAACATTCCTGGTAGGCTTGGGGGACCATATGGGGAACCAGGGATTGATTCTGGGTTGTCCACATGCTAGTCAAGAGCCTTGCCTACTGTACTATCGCTCTGGCCCTAACTTTTCCGGACTTTTTTGAGGGGGAGAGGGGGGTGTCACACCCAGCGGGTGCTCAGGGGTTACTCCTGGTAGGCATGGGGGACCATATGGGATACTGGATGAACCACCATCTGTCATGGGTTGGCATATGCAAGCAAATGCCCTACCGCTGTGCTCTCTCTCCAGCCCCACTTTCCAGTCTTAATTTTTGTAAAAAATTTGTCAACTCTGAAACTACCAAAATAACTTTTTAAATAGTTAATATTTTTGCATGGGGCTGCTCCTGGTTCTGTGCTCCAGGTTTACTCCTGTAAGGGGCCAAAGGTGCAGAGCACTCAGCTCTTTGAGCTATCTCTCTGGTCCTTAAATTAGCATTATTTGGCTTGGAGACTACACCTGGAAGTGTTTAGGGTACACCTAGTAGTGTTTGGGGTCAATCAAGCAGTACTGGATTTGAGTTTGCGTCTCTTCATGCAAAGCCTAAGTCCCAGCCTTTGGAGCTATCTCCCAAGAGCCCTAAGTGAGTCTTTTAAAATAAGAATAAAAGAAAAAAAAATTACAAAAAAAGGGGCCAGAGCTGTGGTGCAGCAGTAGGGCATTTGCCTTGCAAGTGGCTGACCTAGGACAGACTGCGGCTTGATCCTCCAGCGTCCTAAATGGTCCCCCCAAGCCAGGAGGATTTCTGAGTGCATAGCCAGGAGTAACCCCTGAGTGTCGAAGGGTGTGGCCCAAAACCCAAAACTAAATAAATAAAGATCTAAATAATTTAATCTTATTAGATTTTTTAAATTGTATTTCATCATTTAATGAGACCAATGAGCAAACACCATTTAATAATCCACTGACAGCTACAATTCTATTGAAACTTAATTTTATGAACTATCAATGCACTATCAATATCAACTATCAATATCACTTCCTGCTCTTGTGATATATATAGTAAAACATAAACCTTAGCTTTCATCCTTCATGCTACCAGTGACTCACAGCGTCAAACTCTGTCACAACTGTCCTACAGACAGAAGGAAGGGAAGCAAAGTGACCCTCAATCTTCAGGCATGACTGGACAACTCAGGAGCAGGTCTCAGGGTCTGACGTGTCAAATGCTGCTCAAAGCCCCAGGACATGGTCAAAGATGAGCAGAGCCCAACTGGTACCTGTGTCGTGCTTCTGCAAGGCCATGGAGGTAGCAGGCCAGGCAGTCAGTAATCAGCACTCAAGACACCCCCAACTCCCTACTCTGACCCAGCACTCAGGGGAAACTGCCCACCCACAGGTGCCCAGGAAAGCTTTGGGCAGTGGGTGGTACAGTGGGTACTAGGCAGAGACCAAGGCAGCGAGGCACTGTGTGAGTGATCAGAGAGTCCACTCACAGGCACAGGGCGAGGACAGTGCTCATCCTTTCAAGTTGCCACTGAACCACCTAGACACCCACCACAGCCAGTCATTCCACATGGCCTTGGCACTCACTTTCCTTTCTGATGGAGGAATTTTGATGGATCTGCCCGTCTGGTTAGCTATGTCCAAGTACGGAGTGGTTTCTGGGTCCACCACCATCTCGGCTGCAAGAGAAATACAAGCTCAGGATGGAAAAGCGACACTGAGGGGTGCAGAGTGGAGATGACTCCACTAGGAGGCATGCCTGACTCCTACTCCCTGGGGCCCTGGCACGAGTTGGAGCCGGAGATGGGTACCTCTCTCTGCCAGTATCTCCAGTCCCCGCTTGGTCGCTGGATCCGCTGTTCTTTGAGCTCTGCTTCGTTATGCTCCTCTTCTTGTAGCTGGAGGCATCTTCGCGTGTCCTCCTCTAGAACTGCTTCAGCTCCAGCACCAAAGCTCTTCACGTTGTGTGTTCACACCCTGCTCCTACCAGCGTTTCATCTGCAAGGCCAGTGGCATCAGCCAAGGCACCCATAGCATCCACAGCACACTTGCCTCTAAGTCACTCTCCGGCCTCTAAGTCAACTGCGAAGCACCAGAACCTTGCACTAGGGAGCATGGTTTAAGCCAGTGGTGTCACTATTCTGCTTGGCATCCCATTTAAAGAAAATCAATGGTAGATTTTTGTTGTGTTTTGTTTTGGATTTTTTTTTTTTTTGGGGGGGGGGAGTTACGTACATCCAGCAGCACACAGGGGTTACTCCTGGCTCTCGCGCTCAGAAATCACCCCTGGCTTGAGGGACCATATGGGGATGCCGGGGAATCGAACCAAAGTCCCTTCCCTAGGTTGAATCCCATATAGTCCCCCAAGCCTGCCAGGAGTAATTTCTGAGCACTGCCAAGTGTGGCCCCATAACCAAAACACAAACCAAAACAAACAAAAAAAAGAAAGTGCCAACAAGAACAGAAACGAATTCTAATCAGAGGCCTCTAAAATAGTGTGGCAGGAGGTTAGGAAGGTATTGAAAAGACCTTGAGCTGCAGTCCAGTATCTCTGATAGAGAATAAGAGACTATCCTTGTCTTTAGGTCTGGGCTAGGAACAAACACAAACATGAAAAAACTGGGGCCAGAGCAATAGTACAGCAGTAGGGACAGTTGCCTTGCACGTGACAAACCTGGATGGACCCAGGTTCAATCTTAGCATCCCATATGGCCCCCCTAATCTGCCAGGAAGCAATTACAGAGTGCAAGAGCCAAAAGTAACTCCTGGGGCCAGAGAGATGGCATGGAGGTAAGGAGTTTGCCTTGCATGCAGGACAGTGGTTCGAATCCCCGGCATCCCACATGGTCCCCCGAGCCTGCCAGGAGTGATTTCTGAGTGTAAAGCCAGGAGTAACCCCTGAGCGCTGCGGGTGTAACTCAAAAAAAAAAAAAAAAAAGAGTAACTCCTGAGCACTGCTAGCTATGACTCAACCCTCCCCCCCCCAAAAAAAAAAAACCTGATGGACTTGAAAACATCAAGATTCCTGCCCAATAAAAGACACTGCCATCAGGACTAATACAGAGGAAGAGGGCAGATGGTAATGGCATCCAGGTCTTCAGACTAGACAATAGGAAGAAGCTAGTGGTCATGAAGGCAGCCAGCTAGGGAGTGAGCCTGAGTTGCCAGGGCCAGACCCTGGAAACGCAGCAGATCATGGTGTTTCCAAAAGCAAACAACCTCCCACTAGTCTGTTCATGCTCCTTCAGACTCATTCACCATGGCCGCCAAAGGAATCTTTTTTTTTGGGGGGGAGAGGGGGGACCACACCCGAAATGAATGCTCAGAGGTTACTCCTGGCCTATCTGCTCAGAAATAACTCCTGGCAGGCACCAGGGACCATATGGGATTGCCAGGATTCGAACCAACCACCTTAAGTCCTGGTTTGGCTGCTTGCAAGGCAAACGCCACTGTGCTATCTCTCCGGCCCCTGCCAAAGGGATCTTAACTCACAAATATGACTACGTGTCACTCCCCAGCAGAAATGGTGGCCAATTCTGTTGGAGAAATGCTCAGGCATAGACCTAAGCTCAGTATCTGGGGGACCTTCATGACACCTCTCTGACAGGGTAGCCAAGGTTTCATGGCAGGGGCAGCTGAACGCTACGTGACCATCACACCATCTTGCTCTCTCCCAGGTAACAGAATCAAAAGTCCACCCCCAGGCTGGAGTAATGATAACCAGAAAGTCTCCAGACCTTGCCTCAGTGTCTGCTGGAGGCAAAGGCTGAGCAGCAGCTTGACAGCCTGTGCTGGTCAACTTACCAGGGCTCCAAACAGGTTTAGCTGCTCCCCTCCTTCCCTGCCTGTACTTGGCTGCAGTCATCTCTGCTCCTCACAGGTCACAGAGCTCAAGAGGAGGGGGTGGCAAGTCTGAAACATTCCCTGCAATGGCTTCTCATTGCAGCACATTCTAGCATCTTCTCTCTCAGGAAGAATATTCTGGAAATATTCCCCCTAACTTAGCACCTTCACCCTTGCAACCCCAGAACCTCTCTCAATCCTTCAATGAGTGTCTTTTGTTCCTTTGACGCATTGAAACAGACAGTAAGTACTTGGAAAGGGGGTTATTTGTATTATTTTGAATCATAAATGCAATAAAGTCGTATGCAATAAAGAATCTTTGTGAATGAGAAAAAAGGACACAAAATCATGATTTCTAAATTAACTTAAAAATATGCAGCCTGCTCTTGTCATGACTTACCTAACTGTAGTTGTTTTTTATTTATGACGATTTTGATGCAATTTTCTTTGAAACCCAAAGTTCTCCGCAATTCTGTAAGACAACACCAAGGGAAGCTATAAGCAGACATCATTGCCTGCTGGGTGAAGAGGTCTAGATCGTGACCCAAATTCCACACTCTGACTCAAGCCCGATGCCTGTAAATCAGGCCACCTGAGTAGACCAAACTGAGGCTGCCTGCATAGCAGACATGTGCTTAGCAGTTGAACTCTAGTTGATCACATCAATGTTTCTCAAGGACGGTCCACATTAATGGAAGGAAGGGGCCCAATGCACCCAGATACTTACTTAGCCCTCAGTTCTCTGCCAGTGACATGCAATCGAGGTCTCCAGCAAGTTCTTTCCGATCCTATATAAAATAAGAGCAAAAAGAAAAAGTGCTTCAATTTGTACTTTTGGACTGTTACCATGTGTAAAATGTACAGGCATCAGCTGAGCAGCTGATCTCCAGGTGGTTGCATTCCTGGATGAAAGAGGACTGGCCAAGATCTGCGAGTGTAGGAAAGTCAGCAAGCACAAACCACAGGCGGGCCACCAGCTGCTCAGATGTCACAAAGCCTGCACTTCCCCCTGAGAGAGAAGCTCCCAGGACACCTCAGGAATAGAAACATGCCCATCCCTATACAGGAAGCAAGCTCTGGAGCTGGCTTCATTGCACACTTAACAGGAGATAAGAGAAGCCACAAATCATTAAGATGACCCCAGAACATGCCTCAACTCTACTGGGATTGGGGCCAGAGCAATAGCACAGAGGGTAGGGCATTTGCCTTGCATGCAACCAACTTGGTTTTGATTCCCAGCATCCCATATGACCTCCCCTAAGCCCTGCCAGAAGTAATCCCTGAGTGCCACTGGTATGGCCGAAAAACAAACAAACAAAAAATCAGCACCAACACTTAAAGCCCAGGGTTCTGGATACTAACATAGCAAAGAGCCCGTAGATTGACAACAACCTGGCAAATCTCCAGACTGGCTCTCCAAGACAATTGGACAGCTTTTTCTCCTTTGTAAGCTTATAATTCCCTCTAGAATTTGAATTATAATTGAAATACAATTTATCTATCATGATGTTTACCTGTACAACAGTTTCTAATCTCAGACAAAAATGACCCTGACCAACAGCCTTTAGGACATTCTGAGCATCCCTAAGAACACAGTATCCCAGGGCTAAGCAGATGGTTCAAAAGGCTAGTGAGACAGGCTCTTCATGTGCGAGTCCTTGAACTACATGGTCCCCAAGCCAAAGAGTCAGAACTCTTTGTTCGTCTCAGCATTACCAGTTATATGCCCTAAAAATCTTAAGAAAAAAAAAAGGCAAATAGGGCTGGAGAGATAGTCTAGAAGATAGACATTTGCCTTGCATACAGCTGACCCATTCAACCCCTAGTATCCCATATGATCCCCTGAACAGAGTTGAGTATTCCTCCACCCAACAAAAAAAAAGTAAGAAAGTTAAAGTATATTGTATAGAGCTGGAGAAATGGTACAGGGTTGCCAGAGTCTGCAGGGCCTTCAGTTTGTCAGAGCCAAGCAGGTAGGACTCTGACAAGATACTTCAACGCCTTTTTTTTAATAGAGAATCCAGTAGCCTTATTACAAAGGCCAGGAGACGAGAGGGAGGAAGGGAGAGCTGAGTTTGGGACCAGGGTTTAAGGTCAGATCAGAGGAGGACCAGATAAAAGAACAGTACAAAAAAGAAAAGATAAGCAGTCCAAAAAGATACAGCCCGAAGGTCTGTCAAAATCAGGGAGAAAAAGCTGTAGTCAGGAATAGAAACAGTTCGTCCAGTTTACTTTCTCCAAAACTGCCTTTTTCCAACTGCTGCAACACAAACAGGGTTAAGGTGTTTGCCATGGGGACGGGAGAAATAGCACAGCAGTAGGGATTTTGCACTGCATTGAGGCTGACCCAGGACAGACTCAGGTTTGATTCCCGGCATCTCATACGGTCACCTGAGCCTGCCAGGAGTGATTTCTGAGTGCAGAGCTAGGAGTAACCCCTGAGCACCGCCAAGTGTGGCCCAAAATCCACCCCCCCCAAAAAAATAAAGTACAGACAACCCTAGTTGATCCCCACCACCCACAGTAACTCCTGACCACCACCAGGTGTAATCTAAAACCCAAACAACCCCCCCACCACAATGTCCTCCCTTCTACCCCAGTCTGGCCTATTTCTGGTCTCTACAGACCTGCCACTAATGATACCTTCAGTGGTTTCTGTCTGCAGTAACTGGGGTTGAACCTCAGGGTCTCACACATGCAGACAAGCCAATACCAAAGAGTCATACCTACCCTACCTTTATTTTGTTTCATCATTTTTGGAGGGTGCCCTTCTGGTCCTAATGTTTCAATTCTCAGGTTTTGAAATAAAGTGCTACTTGGGTTAGCAATTAATGAGGGCCCATACAGAGGTGCCAGGGGGATTATGCAGTTCCAGGGCTCAAACTTAAGCTGCAAGCATGAAAGGAGTACTGCCATCTTGGGGGTTATCTTCCTCGCCCCATGGCTTTATTATTTTGTGTGCAGTGCCAGAGGGAACATTGCCAAGGACAGACCCCAGGGCCTGCTGCATGCCACTGTAAAGAAAGCACTACTGGATGTGACCAAAAGAAAAAAAACAATAAAAAGAAAGAAAAAAAAGTTAAGTTCTAGTTTAAGACATCCACAAAATTCATCCATTAAAATATACTTTTTATTTAAAAAAAAAAGAATCCACAAAATTCACTTTTTAAGCGGAATAAATATTCACTATGTAAAGACATAAAAGAATTTTAACCTTTATTGGGGGCCGGGCGGTGGCGCTGAAGGTAAGGTGCCTGCCTTGCCTGCGCTAGCCTTGGACGGACAGCGGTTCGATCCCCCGGTGTCCCATATGGTCCCCCAAGCCCAGGGAGCAACTTCTGAAGCACATAGCCAGGAGTAACCCCTGAGCGTTACCCGGTGTGGCCCAAATACCAAAAAAAAAAAAAAAAAAAAAAAAAAAAAAAAGAGGAATATAACTTCATATTTCTACTTTTAAAAAACACAATATTGGGCCAGAGAGATAGCACAGCGCTAAGGCGTTTTGCCTTGCATGCAGAAGGATGGTGTGTTCAGAATCCTGACATCCCATATGGTCCCCCATGGACTGCCAGGGGCGATTTCTGAGCATAGAGCCAGGAGTATGATCCCCTGAGTGCTGCTGGGTGTGGCCAAAAAATAACAAACAAACCACAACAGTATAACGGTAGGCGTTTCGCCTTGCATGCAGCCAACCTGAAACAGGTGTGATCCCCAGCATCCATATGATCCCCCGAGCCTGTCAGGAAGGATTTCTGAGCACAGAGCCAAGAAGTAACACTTGAGCACTGCCAGGTGTGGCCCAAAAGCCAAAAAAGTAAAAATAAAAAACACCAATTTGGGGGTCGGAGAGATAGCATGGAGGTAAGGCATTTGCCTTTCACTCAAAAGATTGGTGGTTCGAATTCCGGCATCCCATATGGTCCCCCGAGCCTGCCAGGAGCGATTTCTGAGCACAGAGCCAGGAGTAACCCCTGAGCGCTGCTGGGTGTGACCCAAAAACCAAAAAAAAATAAAAAAATAAAAAAATTCAAAAACACAATTTGATGACATCACTAAGCTAATTAAACATTAGTCATTAATTTGGGAACGTTACTCACTTTTCTTAGTCTGAAGGTAAAAAACCCTCAATCGTAGCAATTCCTGTTGTTTTGTAGTTTTCATTCCCAGTGCCTCGCTCAATCGCTTTACACCGTATTTCCTCTATTATCTTTTCTACTTCATTTTCACAGCATTCCAGTTTGTCAGCATACTTCCTAGCAAGGTCCTGTAATGAAAAAAACAGAAAGCATGGATGAAGACCACAGAGAAGCAGATAGGTGGGAGCCTACAACTCAACTGCTGAGGTGCATGGCCTGAGGTCATCCAGTGCAGCCCCACAATGACTAGAATCTTGTGGGCTGGAATTCAGTGATTCCAGCAAAACATGAAACAACATGCAAGAACAGGTCCAAGTGAGAAGCTGAAAATAAATGCAATTATTATTAGAAAGTAAAAATGGGGGCCCGGAGAGATAGCACAGTGGCGTTTGCCTTGCAAGCAGCCGATCCAGGACCAAAGGTGGTTGGTTCGAATCCCAGTGTCCCATATGGTCCCCCGAGCCTGCCAAGGAGCTATTTCTGAGCAGACAGCAGGAGTAACCCCTGAGCACCACGCCTGGGTGTGGCCCAAAAAACAAAAACAAATACAAAAACGAAAAAAAAAAAGAAGAAAGAAAAGGAAATGTGAGGTATGGCATATATGACTACAATTATAAATAAACTTTCTTTTCTCTCTTTTCTTTTTTCTGGGGGGGGGTCACCACCCAGTGGTGCTCAGGAGTTACTCTGGCTTATGCGCTCAGAAATCACTCCTGGCTTGGGGGACCATATTGGAACGCTGGGGATTGAACCGTGGTCTATCCTAGGTTCAGCCACATGCAAGGCAAAATGCCCTACCACCTGCGCCACCACTCTCAACAGTGAGACTTTCAAGTCCACTAGTGATGGGGAGAGGAGGCGAAAAATATTCTAATTTTTCTAATGTATCAGAGCCAAGTCTGAGTAGATTTAAGTTTCTCTAGAGAATTCTGAAAATTTTTTTTTTTTTTTTTGGTTTTTGGGTCACACCTGCAGTGCTCAGGGGTTACTCCTGGCAGGCTCAGGGGACCATATGGGATTGCTGGGATTCGAACCACTGTCCTGCATGCAAGGCAAACACCTTACCTCCATGCTATCTCTCCACCGCCCCGAATTCTGAATTATTGGTACTGAATGTAAACATTATTTGTCAGGGAGAGTTTGAGAACTGGGAAAGAAAGATGGCTCCTGAATGAATTTTTTTACAGGTAGGACTTCTGCAGTTTTGAATTCAATCCCAGCACTTGCTACCCCAGGACAGCCAAGTATGGCTCAAGGGAAAGAGGGATAGGAGAGATGAAAAGGGAATGGAGAGTAGAGGAGGCAAGAGAAATAGTGAAGAAGTTAAGCATTTGAATTACATGTAGCCAACCCTGGTTCAAAGCCTGGAGCCATATGTAGACACCCCTCCCAAACACTGCCAGGGATCGTTCCTTACCACACTGCCAGGAAGAGTCCCTGAACACCACTGAGTGTGGCGTCAACATCCTCCCCCCTAAGAAAATAAAACTTGGGACTGGAGTGATAATACAGCAAGTAGGGCATTTGTCTTGCACATGGCCAACCCACATTCAATGTCAGTATACCATAAGGAATGATTCCTGGGTGCAGAGGTATGAGTAACCCCCTAAGCACCACCAGATGTGGTCCAAAAACACCAAAAAAAGTAAAATTAATTCTATCTGCTATACTATTGCTCCATAAACAATTTTTTTTTTTTTTTTGGTTTTTTAGGGTCATACCCGGCAGTGCTCAGAGGTTACTCCTGGGTCTAGGCTCAGAAATCGCCCCTGGCAGGCACAGGAGACCATATGGGGATGCCGGGATTCGAACCACTGTCCTTCTGCATGGAAGGCAAAGGCCTTACCTCCATGCTATCTCTCCGGCTCCCCATAAACAATTTTTAAGACAAGAAAAGAAAACAGGGGCCCAGAGAGATAGCACAGCAGCGTTTGCCAGAAAGTGGACCCAGAGAGATAGCACAGCGGGCGTTTGCCTTGCAAGCAGCCGATCCAGGACCAAAGGTGGTTGGTTCGAATCCCGGTGTCCCATATGGTCCCCCATGCCTGCCAGGAGCTATTTCTTTTTTTTCTTTTTGGTTTTTGGGGCCACACCCATTTGATGCTCAGGGGTTACTCCTGGCTAAGCGCTCAGAAATTGCCCCTGGCTTGGGGGGACCATATGGGACACCGGGGGATCGAACTGCAGTCCTTCCTGGGCTAGCGCTTGCAAGGCAGACATCTTACCTCTAGTGCCACCTCTCGGCCCCCGGGAGCTATTTCTGAGCAGACAGCCAGGAGTAACCCCTGAGCACCCGCCGGCTGTGGCCCCCCCAAAAAAAAAACAAAAAAGAAAAGAAAAGAAAAGAAAACAACTTGGCTGGGAGTGGCTCAAACAACACTACTCAAAAAAAAAAAATGTAAGTCTAAGCAGGCTTCAAAAAAGGGGCTGGAGTGATAACACAGGTAGGGCATTTGCCTTGCACGCAGCTGACTCAGTACAAACCCAGGTTCAATCCCTTGCATCCTATATGGTCTTCTGAGCCTGCCAAGAAACTATTTCTGAATACAGAGTCAGGTGGCACCCTGAGTGCCACCGGGTGTGGCCCCAAAAAATATAAAAGAAGCGAATCACAAAGAGTGGAGCAGTGCAATGAGGGGTAGAGAAGGGACCACTACAATTGTAACTAGAATTCATCCCTCTGGACAATAATTGAGTGTTGAACAGGGATTAAGAGATATGCATGGTACCCCTTCATTAACAATAGTGTAAACACAATATCTAAAAGGAAAAAAAGGAAAAGAAGGCAGAAAGAAAAAGTGAGAGCCAGAGAGATAGCATGGAGGTAGGGCTTTGCCTTGCATGCAGAAGGATGGTGGTTCAAATTCCGGCATCCCATATGGTCCCCCGTGCTTGCCAGGGGCGATTTTCTGAGCGTAGAGCCAGGAGTAACCCCTGAGCGCTGCCGGGTGTGACTCAAAAACCAAAAGAAGGTGCTGGGCGGGGGGCGGTGGCGCTAGAGGTAAGGTGCCTGCCTTGCCTGCGCTAGCCTAGGATGGACCGCGGTTCGATCCCCCAGCGTCCCATATGGTCCCCCAAGCCAGGAGCGACTTCTGAGCGCATAGCCAGGAGTAACCCCTGAACGTCAAATGGGTGTGGCCCAAAAACAAAAAAAAAAAAAAAAAAAAAAGAAAAGAAAAGAAAAAATGAGGTAGAGTAAAATGTCTATCCTAGAAGGACACTGGTGGCAGAAATGTTCATGGGTGAAGGGTAGTGTACGTTTTAAGACTACACCTCAAGCATAAAACAATAATCATGGTGGGTTGTAAGAACTTATAAACTTCAGTTTGATCCCCGGCATCCCTTATGGTTCCCTGAGCCAGGAGTGATTTCTGAGTGCACAGCCAGGAGTAACCTCTGAACATCACCAGGTGTGCCTCCTCCATAACCCCTCTCCCAATAAAGGAAAACAAAAAGCAAAGCATTCATTCAACTTGATTTTTGTTTGTGTCTGGTTTTGGTTTTCACTCCTGGCAGGTCCTGGGGACTATATGAGATGTCGGGGATCAAACTCAAGTCAGCTGCATGCAAGGAAAATGTCCAACTTGCTCCAGCCTTCTTGACCTGATTTTCACATTTTTACAGGAACGAGCTCCAGCAGTGCTGGGAAAGGAAGGACTCATGGCCATTCCTGGTGACCAGGCAGAGCAGAGACACAGGCCAAAAACCAGCACTTATGGGGTGCTTGCAGGGATTACAAGGCAGCAAGCTCATAGTCTCCACACACCCTAATCATTCTCACCCTAATCTCTTCCCTGAGGATTTGAAGATCAATTAAAGTTAGGTGGGGAAGAGGGCGGGTACTGGGTCACACTCAACAGTGCCCAGGATCCTGGCTCTGCTCAGGAATCACTCTTGTCAGTGCTAGGGAACCTTATACAGTGCTAGAGATGGTACTGAAATAAGCTGCAAACAAGGCAAGCGGCAACCCCCTTCCAATATTGCCTAGTCAACTTACAAGGACATCCAACAGATTTAACATATTTTTTTTAAAAAAAGTAATATTCAGAGTCCAGAGAGCTAGCACAGAGTTAAGGCACTTGCTTTGCACACTACCAACTACACAAACACACATGGAAATGAAGACTTACACCACATGGTTTAGAAGGGCCCTAAATACAAGCACTTGTCTCCGAGAGTTGGGTGCACCACCTTCCCAACACCTGATGTGTCTGCCACTGCCAATCTCGAACTTCCCCCAAATTTATCACTTGCAGGTTTTTATAGATACCTCACTATGAATATTTTACTGACTCAGTCACTGCTGCCAGGGGTTGCTGATAACCCTGGAACGCCGAGGATGGATAGAGCTGAAAAGCCTGAGCTTCCTATCAATAATTAGTTTGGGGGGGCCAGAGAGATAGCATGGAGGTAAGGCGCTTGCCTTTCATGCAGAAGGACGGTGGTTCAAATCCCCGGCATCCCATATGGTCCCCCGTGCCTGCCAGGGGCGATTTCTGAGCATAGAGCCAGGAGTAACCCCTGAGCACTGTCGGGTGTGACCCAAAAACCAAAAAAAAAAATTTAGTTTGGAAGGCCCCAACCTCAAGAGTTGTTTTGAAAGCTGCTCCTATGGTTGTTAGTTACCACTAGGGAAATTCCAAAAACTCAGGACCTCAATAACAGGAATTCCCCAAAGAGCAAGACAAAATTATTTTCTTTTTTTTTTTTTTGGTTTTTGGGCCACACCCGGTAACGCTCAGGGGTTACTCCTGGCTATGCGCTCAGAAGTCGCTCCTGGCTTGGGGGACCATATGGGACGCCGGGGGATCGAACCGCGGTCCGTCTCCTAGGCTAGCGCAGGTAAGGCAGGCACCTTACCTCCAGCGCCACCGCCCTGCCCCCGACAAAATTATTTTCTTACTAAGCCACAACCCAGTGCCTGAGCAAAAGAGATTTTAACAAACTCAAGAGAAAGGTCAGAGATGGAAGGGGGACAGCACGTCAACTGTCAAACACATCAGTAAGTCTCAATATAGGATGATCTGACATCCTGTGACAATTCTTAGTCTCTGAAGAGTGTAACATTATTTACCACCCAACACTCAGACTGAGCAAGTTGGAAGCCCATGCTAAAACATTCCAAAACAGTATTAGAATTATATAAGATATCATTTCACTGGCTAGCAAAGCAGGCAGACTTCAGAATCTAAAAATTTCACTTTTTGAAACTGCTATTTCTGATGATACTAGCAAAAACTGAGTCCACAACTAGGGATGTAGCTCAGCAATAGAGCACTTGCCTTGCACAAGTGAATTTTTTTTTGGGGGGGTGGGGTGGAACCACACCTGGTGATGCTCAGGGCTTACTCAAGAAATTACTTAAGAAATTACCCGATAGGCTCGGGAAACCATATGAGATGTCGGAGATTGAGCCTGGGTCCATCCAGGTTAGCTGCATGACATGGCAAGCACCCTAATACTGTGCTATCACTCCAGCCTGCACGTGTGAGTTTTGATCACCATAACTAAAACAAACAAAAAAACCCTAGAGCCAAAAAGCTCCAAGGACTGGAGCTCATACCTTACATGTGAGAGCATTGGGTACAATCCCCTTTGCATAGTCCCCACTAAAAGTAAAAAACATTCAGAGGGGCCAAAGTGATAGCACAGCTGTAGGGTATTTGCCTTGCATGTGGCCAACACAGGAAGGACCTGGGTTTGATTCCCAGCATCCCAAGCCTGCCAGGAGCGATTTCTGAGCTCAGAGCAGGGAGAAATCCCTGAGAGCTGCCGGGAATGGCCCCAAAACAAAACATAAATAAAAAACTTTCAGAGATCACTCCTGGCAGTTCTCAAGGAACCATGGATGGCGTGGAATGAACCCAGGTCATTTGTGTGCAAGGATAAGCACCTTACCCACTGTACCATCTCTCCAGCTCCCAAACAAGAAACATTGACAATTAGAAAAATGTATTGGGGAGTGACAACACAGCAGTTAGTGCAGTTTGCCTTGCACGCAGCCGACCCTGATTCAAATCCCGGCATCCCATAAGGTCTCCAGAGCTGCCAGGAGTGATTTCTGAATGCAAAGCCAGGAGTAATTCCTGAGTGCTGCCAGGTGTGGCTCAAAAACAAAAACAGAACAAAACAAAAAATATAATAGGAATCTGACCACACTTCAGGCACATCAGTTTTTTGACTGCTAGCACCAGGGCTTTGCGAGTGAGTGCAAACACCTTCCCCTGTACCTTCCTTCTGGGAAGCTTGGCAGCTGTAACCACATCCACAAAGTCTACATGTTCAACTCGGCCAGCTCCATAGACTAACTTTCTTCTCAAACAAGATGTAAATCAAGCTGTGAAAGATTATGGGTACACCAGCTATGCAGCAGCAGAAAATTACCCATCTCAGGAGGAGACGGTAGGCTAAGCTCCCACCCCGCCGAAGCCGTGCTTGCTGCCTTTATCATCCAGAATACCATTTCTCTGATGGTCCTGCCTCATCACTGAAACTCCACAATTCCCTGTGGAGATATCAACGTGACCATACTTCATCTATGCCTTTTTATATTTGAACTAATATCACCAGGGCTTTTAGGAGTAAGTGTGGGCACTCTCCCCACCATATCTTCTTTTGGGGTTTTTTTGTTTTTGTTTTTGGGTCATACCCAGCAGCACTCAGGGGTTACTCCTGGCTCTACACTCAGAAATCACTCCTGGCAGGCACGGGGGGACCATATGGGATGCCGGGATTCAAACCATCATCCTTCTGCATGAAAGGCAAGAGCTTTACCTCCATGCTATCTCTCCGGCCCCATCCTCACCATATCTTTCTTCTTCCAGGAGGTCTGTCAACTGAGTGCATGCCCCTAAAAATCATAATATCTAGTAACAGTACTTTGAATTTCTGGGCAACTTCATTTATTTGATGCTATCATCCTTAAAAGAATACCCCAATTTAACAGAATGGACAGCTATCAACAAGATCTTACTAAACCTTCTGCCATTGTATCCTGATATTATATTAATTACTTCATTGTAGATACAATAATTTTTATAAATGTGCCTGCTACTGTACTTTTTCTTTTTTTCTTTCTTTTTCTCTTCCATTTTATTTTCTTATTTTTCTTTTTTCAATAACTTTGCTTTCACTTATCTGGAAACAAGTGTATTATGATCAACTGTGTCAACTCTGTGATGCATTTTCTTTAAATTAAAATAAAGCTGGGGCCGGGCGGTGGCACTAGAGGTAAGGTGCCTGCCTTACCTGCGCTAGCCTTGGACGGACCACGGTTCGATCCCCCGGCATCCCATATGGTCCCCCAAGCCAGGAGCAACTTCTGAGCACATAGCCAGGAGTAACCCCTGAGCGTCACTAGGTGTGTCCCAAAAACCAAAATAAAAAGAATTATATTGGGAGTTGGAGCAAGAGTACAGTTGATGGGGCCAGAGAGATAGCATGGAGGTAAGGCATTTGCCTTTCATGCAGAAGGTCGATGGTTTGAATCCCGGCATCCCATATGGTCCCCTGAGCCTGCCAGAAGTGATCTCTGAGCATGGATCCAGGAGTAACTCCTGAGCACTGCTGGGTGTGACCCAAACATCAAAAAAAGAAAAAAAAAAAAAAAGAGTACAGATGAGTAGAGCATTTGCATTGTACATGACGACCTGGGTTTGATCCCAGCACCCCATGTGTATATACACATATACATAACTACATATATATTTACACAGAATACATGTACATATATACACATAATACACACTATATATTTATATTTTATCCCCCTCCCCCCAAATATATATTTTAGGAGAATGAATAAGGCATACTGTAAGAAAAGAATTAGGAGAGGAGGTTCCCTTTATCATAACAAATTTGGGGGCAGACAGACCTTTGTAGAGGCTCCCCTTGCCATAATCTAACCCCAGGTGAATGGATCTGAAACACGGATGCAGCAAGGATTCAAGACAAACATAGGGAGAAAAGCACAAGGTAGGGGACTTCCAACAGTCCTCCCCTGCCCTCCCCATAAGATCGTTATTGATGAGACTCAGTCAATGTGGGGGGGAAGGCCAAAGTAGTTAATGGACAAAAGTACCTACCTAATCCTAATGAAGCCTACATGGGTTTATACATCTCAAAAGAGTGAAGAGTGGAGGCTCTTTGCCTCGCACACAGCCAACTAGCCAACAACTGTTCGATCCCCGACATCCCATATGGTCCCTCCACAACCTACTTGGAGTAATTTACTTTTTCTTTCTTTCTCTCTTTCCTTCCTTCCTTCCTTCCTCTTTCTTTCTTTCTTTTTCTTTCTTTCTCTCTCTCTCTTTCTTTCTCTTTCCTTCCTTCCTTCCTTCCTTCCTCCCTCTTTTCTTTCTTTCTTTCTCTTTCTTTCCTTCTTTCCTTCCTTCCTTCCTTTCTCTCTCTCTCCTCTCTCTATCTCTCTCTCTTTCTTTCTTTCTTTTTGTTTTTGGGTCACACCCACCCAACAGCGCTCAGGGATTACTTCTGGCTCTATGTTCAGAAATCACTCCTGGTAGGCTCAGGGGACCATATGGGATTCGAACCACCATCCTTCTGCATGCAAGGCAAATACCCTACCTCCATGCTATCTCTCTGGTCCCTGCTAGGAGTAATTTCTGAGTGCAGAGCCAGGACCTGAGGGCCTAAGCGCCACCAGGTGTGGCCCAAAATCAAAAACAAAAAAAGGTGGGGTGAAGGGAAGAAGCAGCTAGGACAAAGTCTCTGTTTTGGGGAAAGCAGAGTGAGTGGTCTGTGTTTAACTACAGCCTAAGCACCCAGTAGAGCACTCAGTCTGAGCACTTAACTTGAGAGTTTACTGGCCCTAGTATGACCACGGTAACCAGCTAAAATGAGTCTCCATGTTAATAATTCGTGGGGGTGGTATGTGCTAATCCACACCTGGTAGTGCTTAGAGCTTATTCCTGGAACTGCTCAGGGATCATTCCAGAATGAGTTAAAGCTGAACTGGTGTGGGGTGTACTATAAAGCAAGCAAGCACCTTAACCCCTTTTCCTATGTCTCTGGCCCTGCCAGGTTAATGATTTTACTGTTATACTGTGAGGGTATTATAAATAGTATGAGAAATGAACTAACGCTCTTTTATGAATCTTATTAAACAAAAATAATCTTGTAAATTTCTGGTAAAAAGGGAGCCTAACTACCACTAGTGCTCTGCTTATATTACACGTTTCTAGTTTAAGGCACCTCAGCTATACTCTATGGTTCTGAGATCTGGTACAACATGTAATGTACCATACATGTAGCAAGCAGCTAAATGCATTCAATTTCTAGCAATGAATATGAGACAGGCCAGGAGTGACTAAACAAAAAGCCAAGAGTAAGCCCTGAGCTCTTCCAGATATGACCACAAAATATACAAGTTTACATGGCTGTATCTAACTATTTCTGGTGACTTCAGAATCTTATTTATCAAGAAGACTTACCGGGACTGGAGCAATAGTACCACAGGTATGGAGCTTGCCTTGCATGTGGTCAACCCAAGATTGATACTGGCACTCCATATAATTTTCCCAATCCCCTGGGCAGGAGTGATCCCTGAATGTAGGTGAATGCCCCAACCAAAAAAAAAAAAAAAAAAAAAAAAGACTTGTAGCACTTTTATGACTTAAAAGAAAACTACCTTCAGTTCCAAACCAGCTTCTTTTTTTTCATCTGTATATGGTGGTTTCCAAAGTTGAATTCTGTCTTCCCTTAAAAACTGGGTCAGTTTTGCTTGGAGATATTTCTTTTGCGCCATCCTTGAAAGTGAAACAATTCATTACTAACAGTCTCTGCAAAGTACAAAATGTTCTAAAATAGTTACCTGATCACAGCGTAAGCAATTCTCCCAGTCTGTACTCCCTCACGAGTTTACTCTAAATCACTTTCAGATGAGGTTTAAATAGTTCCGGACTTAACTGAAATACATCTACTCTACAGAAACATCTATTGTTCCACTGTATATTATATATACTACATAAAATATGAACTTCAAAGTTGCTATAAAGGTTTATTGCACCTATTCTCTAATATAAAAAAAGTGAATGGGGGCCGGGCGGTGGCGCTGGAGGTAAGGTGCCTGCCTTGCCTGCGCTAGCCTAGGACGGACCGCGGTTCGATCCCCCGGCGTCCCATATGGGCCCCCAAGAAGCCAGGAGCAACTTCTGAGCGCATAGCCAGGAGTAACCCCTGAGCGTCACAGGGTGTGGCCCAAAAAAAAAAAAAAAAAAAAAAAAAAAAAAAAAAAAAAAAAAAAAAAAAAAAAAAAAAGAAAAGTGAATGATGAAAGAATGGAACATTCAAAGAAATTAATCCAGGGGCCGAAGAGATAGCATAGAGATAGGGCGTTTGCCTTACATGCAGAAGGGCTGTGGTTCAAATCCCAGCATCCCATATGGTTCCCCGTGCCTTCTAGGAGCAATTTCTGAGCATAGAGCCAGAGTAACTCCTGAGAGCTGCCGGGTGTGAGCCACAAAAACACAAACAAACAAGACAAAAATTCAACAAAAATTTAAAAATTTCTTCGTATTTTGACTAACTGAACACAAATTACTAAAGATCTTAGTAAAATTAAAACTGAATTTTTACTCTACTTTAAGTTTATTAATTTTTATTCTATTCTATTCTATTCTATTCTATTCTATTCTTCTACTCTACTCTATTCTATTCAGTAAGTCCCAAGAATCAGGCCTTCCTTGGCCTGCCTGCCTGCCTGCCTGCCTGCCTGGCCGGGTGGGGGGTGGGGTGCGAGCGAGAGTGGCGGCCGCCATCTTCTCTTGGTCGTTAAAAACTGATTTTTAAAAATAAACAAGCATCTCTCAAAAGCAGACTGGTGGTGGGTGGGAGGCAAATGGAGGGAACACTGGTGGAAGGATTATACTCAAACATTGTATGCCTGAAACCCAATCATGAATAACTTTGTAATTCCACAGTGCTAAATGAAAAGAAAAACTAAACCGCAACACAACGAATTCGAGCCATAAAACTTCAAAACAGAATCTCTAAACCAGTAGATCCTTTTCTTTTCCTTTTTTTTCTTTCTTTTGGTTTTTAGGTCACACACGGTGGTGCACAGGGATTACTCCTAGTGTGCTGGAGGGCATATAGAATGCAGGGGCTCAAAATGGGGTTGGCCACGTACAAGTTAGTGCACCCCCCCCCACACACACACACACACTATACAGTCTCTCTGGCCCCCTATGGCCCCCTTAAAAATTTCGGTAGGGCGTTTGCCTTGCATGCAGAAGGACGGTGGTCAAATCCCGGCATCCCATATGGTCCCCCGAGCCTGCCCGGGCAGTTTCTACGCATAGAGCCAGAAGTAGCCCCTGAGCGCTGCCGGGTGTAACCCAAAAACAAAAACAAAAAACAAACAAAAATTATTCCAACCGTTGGGGCCAGAGAGGTAGCACAGCCGTAGGGCATTTGCTTTTTGCACAAGGTTGACCCAGGACGGACCTGGGTTCGATTCCCTGAGTTTAATTCCCAGCATCCCATGTGGTCCCCTGAGCCTAAAAGGGGCGATTTCTGAGCACAGAGCCAGGAGTAATCCCTAAATGCCAGCGGATATGACTCAAAAGCCAAATCCCAAACCAAAAAGTTTCCAACCCCAGAAAAGCTCTTTAGGATCATTAACAGATCGGCCTCTAGTAATTCTGGGGCATCCTCCAAGAATCTAACACCCACTCAACCACCTTGGTCCAGCCCAAAGACCCAGGTCTCTAAAATGATTCTGCCAAGGTCACAAACTAGGCTGGGCCCTAAGTAGCCCGAGGCCTTGTTGCTCTGGTAGTCTCGGGTGTGTCCCAGGCCAGCACCCTGCAGTTTACAGACTCTCTCTGGCTGAGCACCCCAAATTACAGGGTAAGACCCTGACACAGATGGTGGCGGCAACAAGGGACAACAGGATGAGTAGTGACTCGAGACTACCTACAGAGCTGGGGAGAAGGCTCAAACAGCCATGCTTTGCATGCACATGCGGGAGTTCTGAATCCAATCCAGAGAGGCTGCCTGCCCCCTCACCACACTACAACATAGTGTCCCAACCTGCTCCACCTCCCCCAAAAGTTATCTCCTAAATGCAGAACCCCACCGTTCCAAGCAACCAAAACAAAACAGCGAGCTCTCCTCTTCCTCTTTGTGCAGGCGGGTGGGGGGGCTCCAGTGGGGCAGGCTAAGGCGGGTTCCATAAATCCCGGTTCCACCCAAAGTTAAGGCCCGAAGTGGTGGTGGCCCTTTGGAAAGGAGAAAATATGAGCACACACGTTGTAGGGGATGGGCGAAGACCTGCCACCCCCGCACCAGTGTAGGGGGTAGGGGGGGTGTCTTCTAGCGCCTTCCGCAGTGATGCGCATCCGTTGGTGAGCAGCGGAAGTTTCGCCCACGCAGACCAAGGCCACGACTCGACGACCATAACTATAAAAAATGAGTGTGAGGGTGGGAGGGACAGGACAGCAGATCTGAGCGGAATAGGATCCCAAATCCTGGGGGATCCAGCTGCACGGGCTTCCCGGGTGTACAGCGCTCCCTACGACCCTAAGCTGGGAGGGAGGACCGTCCCGTCCCAAATCCCCTCCCTGAACCTTGGGGCCTGAGCGGTGGCGCATTAGCCGATCCCCCTGCGTCCCAGATGGTTCCCCAAGCCAGGAGTGATTTCTGAGCGCTATTGAGGCCAAGCCAGGAGTAACCCCTGAGCGTCACCGGGTGTGACTCCAAAACCAAAAAATTCCCTGACGATCCACGCACGTCCAAGGGTGCAATGGGATGCAGATTCCCTCCCCTGCACCCCAGCGCAAAATCGCCCCAAAGCTGCTTCTCCACCAAGCCGGACAGGGACGCACAGGGCAGCCTCCCAAGTGCCGGCCACAGGCGGCCCCTCGAGGCAGGGACCGTGGCCCCCGACTGCGGCCTGTGGCGCCCCACAAGCAAGCAAGGCCTTTGTTTTTTGTTTCTGTTCTGGGTCACAACACCGCAGCGCTCAGGGGTTCCTCCTGGCAGGCTCAGGGAGCGTACAAGATGCTAGGGATCAAACCCAGCTTGGCCATGTGTGAGGTCACTCCAGCCCCATCATTAAAAATTCTTTCCAGGGACTGCCAGGCAAACGCCCTGCCTCCGTGCTCTCTCTCCGGCCCCCCCAGCAAGGCCTTGTGTCAGCTCTGCAACCTCGGCCCGTAAAACCGCTGACACCCCCCAACGCCCAACGCCCATCCTCGGGAGGACGCGTCCGGGCGACGGGTCCGGACGAGAACCGTTGAGGCTCTACTGGCCGCTCGGCCGCGGAGAGCTCGCTCGCTCACCTGCGCAACGTCGCTCCAGCCGCGGCCCGCAGAATGCCCGGATGCACCACCGTTTGTTTTCCTTCCGGGGGCAGCCTGCCACGCCCCCTTGGCCTTAGCCACGCCCCCACGTCCGGCCCGCGAGCCGCGGCGTGGGGCGTGGCTAAGGCGGCTCTGACAGCGAATCACGGTGGCCTAGAGGGGCGGGGCGGGGACAGACCAATCATCCCGCGAGGACCTGGAACGCGGAAGGGGCGGGGCACATTTTCTGCGGGACGCTGGGGAAAGGATGGGTTGGTTTAATGGGGCTGGAGAGATAGCCAAGAGGACGGTGGTTCGAATCCCGGCGTCCCATATAGTCCCCCGTGCCTACCACGGCGTGCGGGCTCTTATGGGGGAGAAGGATCCGAGTGCAAAACCTGGGGATGGCCCCAGGTGGGTTGAGGGTGGGTGGGGACCTTGCAGGGAGCGAGGGTTGGGGTTGAGATCTCTGCTGTGTTAGACGGTGGCTGGGAAGACCAGTATGGTGCTGGACGGAGAAGGACCCTCCCTGAGAGGGTTGGAAGGGCGGGCCTGGGGATCAGGGAGTGACAACTCGGGGGTGGTGGCAGGGCTGGGGAGTTTCGGGCTAGGATCCTACTGAGGGCACTGGATCCGGGTTTCCTGAGGGTTTTCTGTGGGGATGGGGGAGCGGGTGATGACAGAACTGGGGTGAGGACTCTTCTGTGGAATGTAACAGCTGTGGCATTTGCTAACTTGTGTACTGAGTGGTGGTCTGGGGTCTTTGCATCATTTGGGGCTTCATCCTTCAATTCCATCCATCAAGATAAGTTTGTAGTAAGTCAAACGGCGTACAGACTGGACCCTGGGACCCAGAAACATTTTAGTGTCCTGAGTTCAACCACATTCCCCCAAGTCCCTGCACCCCAGCATTCTGCCCTGCAATTTCCTGCATTGTTATATTGGGCATTCCACTTTGAGCTTGTTAACGAAGCATCTCTGGGGAGTATTCCCCCTTATTCTGGAAAGCTCTGGCAACTAGAGCTGTGGGGCTCACAGCTCAGTACCATTTTACCTAGCAGCTGCTTTGGACAACCACGGCCACACTTTTTCATCCCAGTGGGAGGGACCCCAAACAAGGAGACCGAAGCAAGAAGCCTTTCACAAGGACCTGGAACTGGCACCACTGCCCAGCCCTTACCCCTCTCCCAGACAGGAGGGGAGGATGCCCTGGCAGATAGACTCAAAAATCTTTCCTAAGGGCCAGAGAGATAGTACAATAGATAGGGCACTGTGTTGTTTGTTTTTTGTTTGTTTTTTGTTTGTTTGTTTGGGGGGGTTGGGCCACACCCAGCGGTGCCCAGGGATTACTCCTGACTCTGCTCAGAAATAGCTCCTGTCAGGCACAGGGGACCATATGGGACGCCGGGATTCGAACCAACCACCTTAGGTCCTGGGTTGGCTGCTTGCAAGGCAAACACCACTGTGCTATCTCTCTGGCCCTGTGTTGTTTGTTGACCATTTCTATCTCCAATATCCGTTATGATGTTTCCCCAAATCACTGAGCAGGTGTGGCCAAAACAACTATAACAAAAATCGAAAGTGGTTCTGAGTCCTAGAAGTACACTGAGTCCTGAACCCAGTCTTTCCATGTGGGAGGCCTGAGTTTGATCTTGGCAGCTCAGGCTCCCTGAACATTGTGGGACACAGCTCCAGGCAATATGCCAGGAAGACTGAGGACAGTCAGGTGTGGCCTCAAACCCAGAATGGAAAGCCAGAACCTCCAATCTCTATAAGGAGTATATCTAAGCCTAAGATTTATGAATCCCAGGAAATCCCAAACTCAGGGGTCCCATTCCAGAATCTATACAGAATTATACATCAGTCCCCACATCATTCTCCACTTAGAGACCATTTTAGGATATGCCATCTTCTTTCATGGCACCATGATATTCCTCTGTACCAGATGGTCAAAACTCAACATAGGTCAGACTTGTGTGAAGGGAGAAGGGTTTTATTAACTATTTACTCACTGTCTTGAAACCAAGCATTTCACCAAGCTTTTTTATGTTATCTTTTCTATTAAATTTTGATTTGGGGGATACCCCCAGTGGTACTCAGGGCTTACTCCTGCCTCTATGGAGATTACTCTTTGTGGAGTCTTGGCACCCTATGTGGTACTGGAAATTAAACCTACATTACCTGTGTGACAGGCAAGTGCCTTACCCATTATACTATCTCACTGGATACTCATAAAATATTTTAAAAAATAAGTGGGTCAGAGTGATAGTATAGCAGGTAGGGCATTTGCCTTGCATACAGCCGACCCAGATTCAATCCCTGGCATCCCATATGGTCCCCTGTGCCTATCAGGAATAATTGTGAGAGCAGAGTCAGGAGTAACACCTGAGTACTGCCAGGTGTAGCCCAAAACAGAAAAAAAATGAGATAAAATGGGATTATAAATAACCAATATATTGCATGTGATAAGGATACAAATATATGTGTTATTTGGGGGGGGCACACCCTGCAGTGCTCAGGAGTTACTCCTGGCTCTGCACTCAGAAGTCCCTCAGAAACGATTTCTGAGCGTAGAACCAAGAGTAACGCCTGAGCGCTGCCAGCTGTGACAAAAAAAAATAATAATAATGCCTCTGCACACCTATATTCATTGCAGTGCAATTTACAACAGCCAGAATCTGGAAACACCCCAGATGTCTGACAACAGATGAATGGCTAAAGAAACTGGTACATATACACCATGGAATCTATGCAGCTGTCAGAAAAAAAAAATGAAGTCATGAAATTTTCCTATACATGGATAGACATGGAAACTATTATGCTGAGTGAAATAAGTTGGAGGGATAAAGATAGACACAGAATAGTCTCACTCATCTATGGGATTTAAGAAAAATAAAAGACATTATTGTTATAACTAATACCCAGAGACAATAGCGATGAGGGCTGGCAGGACCAATCACAGTATGAAGCTTACCATGAAGAGTGGTGAGTGCAGTTAGAGAAATAACTACACTAAAAACTATCATGACACTGGTAGTGAATGAGAGAAGTAGAATGCCTGTCTCAAATACAGGGAGTAAGGGAGGAGGGAGACAGGACATTGGTGGTAGGAAGGTTGCACTGGTGAAGGGGTTGTTCTTTTTTATAACTGAAACCCAACTACAAACATGTTTGTAATCATGGTGCTTAAATAGGTATTATTTTTTTTTGTGTGTGGTTTTTGGGTCACACCCGGCAGTGCTCAGGGGTTACTCCTGGCTCCATGCTCAGAAATTGCTCCTGGCAGGCACGGGGGACCATATGGGACGCTGGGATTCGAACCGATGACCTCTTGCATGAAAGGCAAACACCTTACCTCCATGCTATCTCTCCAGCCCCGTAAATAGGTATTATTTTAAAAAATAAATAAAATAATACATTCTATAACTTAAAAAATAAATATGTGAAATTTTTATGAAAATTATTTTATATCCATGAAATAATTAGTTTTCATTTAAGTGAGAGAAAAGTTATTAAAAATTAATAAAATAGGGGCCGGGAAGGTGGCACTAGAGGTAAGGTGTCTTGCCTTGCAAGCGCTAGCATAGGACAGAGGGTGGTTCGATCCCCCAGCGTCCCATATGGTCCCCCCAAGCCAGGAGCGATTTCTGAGCTCATAGCCAGGAGTAACCCCTGAGCGTCAAATGGGTATAGCCCAAAAAACAAACAAAAAATTAATAAAATAGTATTTATACATAAGAGCCTAGCAGTTACAATGAACAAGATGTGGTATATTTGTGCTATGGAATTCTTTCATTGTTTGATATTTTTTGTTTGTTTGTTATTGGTCACACATGGCAGCACCCGGGGTTACTCCTGGTTCTGTGAGCAGAAATCGCTCCTGGCAGGCTCAGGGGACCATATGGGATGCCAAGGATCAAACCCACATCTGTTTTGGGTCAGCCCCATGCAAGGCAAATGCCCTACAACTGTGCTACCACTCCAGCCCCTGAATTCTTTTTTGTTTGTTTGTTTGTTTTTGGTAGGCCATACTTGGTAATGCTCGGGGTTTACTCTGCTCTGTGCTCAGAGATCACTCCTAGTAGTGCTCCAGGGACCATACATGGTACCATGGATTGAATCTGGGTCCACTGTATGCAAGGCAAATGTCACTCTGCTCCCCTTCCCCCAACTCACTTTTAGAAAAATACATGTAAGACTATCCTGGGAGTGAGCTAAGGGGCAGAGCACATAATTTCTATGCTCAGGTGTGAAATCACCCCCATACACCGTATTTACAACCCCAGGTGAAGAGGTCTGAAGAAGGGTAGCTGTAAAGTATTAATAAACCAAACAAGTCAGGAGAGAATCATGGAGTCACTTGGCTTTTCACCTCATAGTCTTTCTGAGAAGGGCTTATATGAGTTTTGTTCTGTTGCCACCAGATGTAAAATAAATCCCCAGAGTGGATGTTAATTTGCATAAATACAGTAAAAATTTGGAAAATAAAAATCCTTTAGCAGTAAGTAAAGTGGTGAGCTGTAAAAAGATCATAAGTAGATTGTGTATAAATCATTCTCAAAGCAATTAACTTTTTCTATATTCTTGTCTTATACATATTTTTCATAGACTTAACGTAAACATTAAACCTTTCTGCAGATATACTTAATTTGAAATTTGTTGTTGTTGTTTTGGGGGGTCACACCCGGTGATGCTCAGGGCTTACTCCTGGCTATGCGCTCAGAAATCGCCCCTGGTTTGGGAGATGCCAGGGAATCGAACAGCAGTCCATCCTAGTTAGCATTTGCAAGGCAGACACCTTACCACTAGCGCCACCACTCCGGCCCCAATTTGAAAATTCTTAAACATATCTTTTTTTGCTCCCTCCCACTCCTCTCTTCTCTGTCTCTGTCTCTCTCTCTCTGTCTGTCTCTCTGTCTGTCTGTCTGTCTGTCTCTCTCTCTCTCTCTCTCTCTCTCTCTCTCACACACACACACACACACTATTGCTCTCGCTCTCTCTTGCTCTCTTTCTCACATCCCTCCACCCTCCAACTTCAGGAGATGCATAAAAAAAATTCTTTTTTTGTTTGTTTTGATTTTGGACCACACCCAGTGAAGATCAGGGGTTATTACTGGCTATATGCTCAGAAATTGTTCCTGGCTTGGGGGACCATATGGGACCCCGGGGGATCAAACCACTGTCTGTCCTAGTTAACACATGCAAGGCAGATGCTCTACCGCTTGCGCCACTGCTTCGGCCCCAGAAAATTCTTAAACATTCTTACATCAAGCACTGTAATATGAGTCTATAGTTTCTTATCCATAAACTTCTCTAAACAAAATTATAATAACATTTCTGCAGCTATATATACATTTTTAAATTAAGTTTGCTAAAACATTTTTTTTTGTTTGTTTGTTTTTGGGTCACACCTGGCAGCGCTCAGGGGTTACTCCTGACTCTATGCTCAGAAATCACCCATGGCAGGCTCAGGGGACCATATGGGATGCCAGGATTCGAACCAATGACCTTTTGCATGAAAGGCAAATGCCTTACCTCCATGCTATCTCTCCGGCCCCCATAGACTTCTGTTGACAAAGACATTAGAACACTTTTACAGACATAATTTGAAAATAAATTGCTAAATAATATACACAATCAAGCATCACAGCAGTTGGGAAACTTTCACTAGGATGACTGAGAACCATTAAAAATCTAACAACAGGGGCCAGAGAGATAGCACAGTGGTAGGGCGTTTGACTTGCATGCAGTTGATCCAAGCCAGACAGTAGTTCAAATCCCAGCATCCAATATGGTCCCCCCGGGGCCGGAGAGATAGCAGCATGGAGGTAAGGTGTTTGCCTTTCATGCAGAAGGTCATCAGTTTGAATCCCGGAGTCCCATATGGTCCCACGTGCCTTCCAGGAGCAATTTCTGAGCATGGAGCCAGGAGTATCCCCTGAGCACTACTGGGTGTGACCCCAAAACCACACACACACACACACACAAAAACCCAATATGGTCCCCCATGCCAGGAGCAATTTCTGAGCACAGAGCCAGGAGTAACCCCTGAGCACTGCTGGGTGTGATGGGGGGGTATTCTTTACATGACAGAAACCCAACCACAATCATGTTTGTAATCAAGGTGTTTAAATAAAATATATAAAAAAAATAAAAAGAAAAACGTATAAATAAAAAAGAATAACTATTAAGATCTATACAGGAAGAGGCCAGAGCAATAGCACAGTGTTAGGGTATTTGCCTTGCATGCAGCCAACCTGGATTTGATTCCCAGCATCCCATATGGTCCCCCAGCCCACCAGGAGTGATTTCAGAGTGCAGAGCCAGGAGTAACCCCTGAGTGACAAAAACAAAACAAAACAAAACAAAGATCTATACAGGTAGAATACACAGTTTAACCAGCAATATAGTGACCGATGCAAATAGGGTCAAGAGAGTAAGTAACCTAGAAGAAAGTTACAGGAGGTTCTGAAAGCAGCTTCTCCTCAGTTGATCTTCAGCTGGGCTTTGCTTCTCCATCTTCTCTATCTCCACCTTCTATGGTAGACTGCTGAAGCCACATGGGATGGAAAGGTCTTCAGTTCCTAGGCCATAATCTGAGTGGGAAAACCCACTCATCTCCCTGCTATTGGTTCCCCTCCAATGGGGCTTTAACTTTGGCTTCTACCCCATCAGTGACCTCAAAAACCTGCTGCAAGTTGGGGGGGCCAAGGTCCTCACATAAAGTACCTTTGGTAGAAGAAAGGCAGTGGGTGCTGGCATCTGGAATACTGCCCAGTGTCTTCAGCTCTCTCCTCTTCACTGCCTGCTTCTGTCCTGCCTGAGGGGACCTCTGCTACCATGGATGGTGGGGCAGCTGAGCAACCAGACCAAAGAAACAAACATAAAGCAGTTTAGAATTGAGTTCTGTGGGCACTGATGTTCTGGTGAAGGGCACTGCCATCATGATGATTATCCATCAGAGGGTCAAGTCACTGATCATTGTTGGTATCTTCTCACTGTTCAGGCGCCAGTTGTGAAATCACCCCTATCAATGTTTTTCCAACCCCAGGTGGACAGATCTGAAGAAGGATAGTTGTGAAGAATTAATAAACCAAACCAGTCAGGAGAGAATCATGGAGTCACTGGCTTCTCACCTCATGGTCTCTCTGTGTGCCAAACTGTCCTTTTGTTATTCTCCTAGTACAAATTTAACTGGGGGGTGGGGGATAAGGTCCGGTGAAATCCAGGCGAACTTTTACATACCAAAGGAATAGGTGAAAAGGAAGAGGAAATTGGGAATGCCTTTGTTTTGTGTAAAAGTGGGGTGTCATCTAACATGCAGGGACCCATGTTCCAATTCAGCACTAAATGTCTCCCTAACTCTGCAGGGTGAAACTCCTGTCATCCCACCACCACCCCACCACACTCACAGTGTTACAGCAGCTTCATCATGGAACCATGAGGCCTGGTAGAGCACCTTGGAGAGTGGCTGAGGGCCTCTCCTCTCCCCACTCTCTCTCTCTCTCTCTCTCACACACACACACACACACACACACACACACACACACACACACATTGCTTTTGAAGCTTTTCAAAAAAAAAAAAAAAACCCTCCACCTGGCTGGTGCAGTGGCGCAAACGGTAAGGTGTCTGCCTTGCTCGTGCTAGCCTAGGACAGACCACAGTTTGATCCCCCTTGTGTCCCATATGGTCCCCCAAGCCAGGATTGATTTCTGAGTGCATAGCCAGGAGTAACCCCTGAGCGTCATCGGATGTGGCCCAAAAACCAAAACCAAAACAAACAAACCTGCACCAAGAAGTCCCCCTTTTTTTCAATCATACTGGGAAACAGTGAACCCCCATTTTGTAGGCAGACTGGTCAGCCTCTAGGGAGGCAGGGTCCATACCTGAAGGTGGAAGAAGAAACTGACCCCAGGTCTTGGAGTTCATGAGGCGAGGCAAATGGATCAAAGCCATAGGGGCCATTTCTTGTCAACCCAGCAAATCAGATTTATTTTTTCTACACTGTCTCAGTAACTGTCTCTGTTATGCTCAATGGGACATTCTGTGAATGCCATTGCCTTTTCTCTGTCAGGGGAGTTTTTTCTCATGGGTGTTTTGTTGTGTTACTATGGATTTTTGGTGATAAAAAATCAAGGAACATCTATCTGCATGACTGGTTTCACATCTGCTGGAATAAAGTCAGGAAATCCTTTAGCACCTGACAATAAAAGTGAAACTCAAAGCCAGACGATAGCACAGCCAGGAGGCCATTTACCTTGCACACTGCCAACCTGGGTTCCATCCCCAGCAACCCATATGCCCCCACAAGCCTGCCAGGATGATTTCTGAGCCAAGAACCAGGAGTAACCCCTGAGCACTGCCTGGTGTGACTACACATACACACACACACACACACACACACACACACACACACGAGTGAAATTTGTTGCTGTTGTGTTAGTAATTCTGTCTGGAAAGGGGAGAGACTACATCTACATGGTTCTGCTTTATCTTTGCTTTAATCATACTGAGTTGCATGCTCTGGGGTAAGCTGTAAGGTAATCTCTTTTGTTGATTTTTAGACATAGAGTGAAACAAAGCTAGTTTATCTTGAATCATAAAGTTTCCGAAGGTTGGCTGGAAAGTTACATGACTTATACTTTTGATCTCATGACTCATACATTTTGATCATTTTACTGATTACTCTGTCTGGATACAAAAATCACTTTATTCTGCTTCTTGCAAAAAAATAATGAAGGGGGGCCGGAGATATAGCAAGGAGGTAAGGCATTTGCCTTTCATGCAGAAGGTCATCAGTTTGAATCCCGGTGTCCCATATGGTCCCCCGTGCCTGCCAGGAGCAATTTCTGAGCATGAAGCCAGGAGTAACCCCTGAGCACTGCCGGGTGTGGCCCAAAATCTAAAAAAAAATAAATAAATAATAATGAAGGAAAAAGTGAAACCAAATTGAGAAGGACAGTGTATATTCCCTCTTGTTTGGGAAATTCCCTTTTTTAACCACCCTTGAAGATTAAAGAAGTTGGGCTGGAGCAATAGCACAGTGAGTAGGGCATTTGCCTTGCATGTGGCTGGCCACCCTGAATTCAATTCTTTTTTTTTTTTTTTTTGGTTTTTGGGTCACACCCAGCGGTGCTCAGGGGTTACTCCTGGCTGTCTGCTCAGAAATAGCTCCTGGCAGGCACGGGGGACCATATGGGACACCGGGATTCGAACCAACCACCTTTGGTTGGTTTGCAAGGCAAACGCCACTGTGCTATCTCTCCGGGCCCTGAATTCAATTCTTGGCATCCTATATAGGTCTCCCAAGCCTGCCAGGAGTGATTCCTGAGTGCAGTCAGGAGTAACTCCTGAGCACTGCTGGGTATGCCCCATCACTCCCCCCACCCCCCAAAAAAAGACAAAAGAAATTATCCATGGGGCCGGGAAGGTGGCGCTAGAGGTAAGGTGTCTGCCTTGCAAGCGCTAGTGTAGGACAGACCTCAGTTCAATCCCCCAGCGTCCCCCAAGCCAGGGGCGATTTCTGAGCGCATAGCCAGGAGTAACTCCTGAGCGTCAAATGGGTGTGGCCCAAAAACCAAAAACAAACAAACAAACAAAAAAAAGAAATTATCCAAAGATCAGATCTGGAACTAGGGCAATAGTAAAGTGGGTTATAGTATTTGACTTGCACCTGACAGTCCATGGTACTCGCCAGAACCACATATGTATGGTCCCCTGGAAGTTGAGTCAGCTGAATGTGCACTGTGAGGAAATGGGAGGTTCCTTTGGAAAGAAGGTTCCTGTCACTTAAATAGCTGTTAATCCGGTACTTTTTCCTGATCTGGATTCAAAAGAACTGTCTCCTACACCCGGTATTTATTCTTTTACCCTTAACATTTCTAGGAGAAGCCATAATCGTTGCTTCTTCTTTCCTTATACCATCTGTTGAATTAATTAAATTAATATAATTCCTTGATAGGGTAAATGGAGTAGATGGATGCTGAAGCTTTTCTCGGCGTGCCCAGCACCTGCAGCTTCTTTGGCTTGAGGGTTCAGGGTAGCGGTGAGGAGATAATCCACAAGTGGTCAATAGAAGTCAGGAGACAAGGAGACAAGCAGTTTTATTAATAAGGCCCTAGCCACTATGTGCGGATCTTACATGACTTCTAAACTAACCTTTTTTTTTTTTTTTTTTTTTTTTTTTTTTTTAGTTTTTGGTTTTTGGGTCACACTGGCAGCACTCCTGGCTCTATGCTCAGAAATCGCCTCTGGCAGGCACAGGGGACCATATGGGATGCTGGGATTTGAACCATCTCCTTCTGCATGAAAGGCAAACATCTTACCTCCATGCTATCTCTCCGGCCCCCTAAATTAACCTTTTAAGCAGCCTCCTAAACTGCCCCGCATCTAATCCTGACTCTGCTCTCTACATCCTGCATCCTTCTCCTGAGGCTTCTCTTCTCCCAGAATCCCTTACACCCTCAGGCAACCCCTTTGTTACCTTCCATAGATGGATACCTCCCAGATGTGAGCTGGTCTGGTCATCAGGTAAGATAGACAGGAAGTTGGGGGAGAGGGGTTACACCATCCATCCTCTTTAAATGTCAGTGTCCGGTTAACTCTTGCTACTTGCCCCAACCTCTGGGCTAGATAGACATAATATAATTTCCAATTGATGTCAATGGCCTTAGCTCATTGAATTCTCATGTTCCTTCTTTGCCTTTATTCCCCTGGAAGCTTTTAAAAGGAAGAGTGGGTGAAGGTCCATCTTCAGTAACTTCTTCAAGCTGGAAAGAAACTGTAGGCCCTAACTCATGATACCTTAGTAGTTAAGAGGCAATTGACAGGGGCAGGAGAGATAGCACAGTGGTGTTTGCCTTGCAAGCAGCCGATCCAGGACCTAAGGTGGTTGGTTCAAATCCCGGTGTCCCATATGGTCCCCCGTGCCTGCCAGGAGCTATTTCTGAGCAGATAGCCAGGAGTAACCCCTGAGCACCGCTGGGTGTGGCCCAAAAACCAAAAAAAAAAAAAAAGGCAATTGACAGGTTGGGTTCTGCCATTTTAACAGTTGAAAAAAATTGGAGGAGATATCATTTTCCCAATAATTTTTTATATCTGTGTGGTCATGCTACCAGCTTTCCTCATGTTCCCTTGTGTTACAGAGGTTGCCTGAAGAAGACAACAATAAATACAGCTCTGAGTTACTTCTTTTACTTCTCCTATTCAGGTTGAGTTTCCCTTAGTTATACTGATGATTGTATTTATAGCTTTCAGTTCTTTATAACTTGGTCAATTAGTAAGCATACTTTCACATAGGTTACCCCAGAGAAGTGGGCTTTAAGTTAAGTCCACTAGAATACATGTAATTTAATCAATTACAGAAAAAAGTTTTTCTCTCCAGTTTCACCTTAAACCTTGCTAGATAGCTGATAATCTATTTTTTAATTTTTGGACCACACCCGGTGATTCTCAGAGGTTACTCCTGGCTATGTGCTCAGAAATCACTCCATGGAGGGCCGGAGAGATAGCATGGAGGTAAGGCATTTGCCTTGCATGCAGAAGGACGATGGTTTGAATCCCAGGCATCCCATATGGTCCCCCGTACCTGCCAGGAGCGATTTCTAAGCAGACAGCCAGGAGTAACCCCTGAGTGCTGCCAGGTGTGACCCAAAAACAAACAAACAAAAAAGAAATCGCTCCTGGCTTGGGGGCCCATATGGGACACTGGGGATCGAACCAAGGATTGAACCAAGGTCCATCTTGGATCAGCCATATGCAAAGCAAACACCCTACCACTGCTCTATCGCTCTAGTTTTGAATAATCTAATTTTGATTTGTTCCTTTGCATAAACACAGCAATACTGGATAAATCTTTATTTGGGGGCACACCATTAATTAAAGAGAGTTTCTGGGAATTGGTTAAAGACAGAGCAGTGATTTACCACTAAAGGTATAAATACTTACATGCCACATCAAGGTAAAGATGAGGTCTAGGAGCCAGCGTCAAGATCAACACAGTAAGCCAGGGAATGGCCTTGGTCCTCTCATTCCTTGAAGGAGTGTCCTGAACTTGGCCCATACCCCTCCAGGTTTGAGAGAGATTCTGTCCTCCAGGGTTCTGGAGGGTTCCTGTCCCTATCCTCTCCAGAGTTCAGAGAGGTTCTGTCTTTTGGAACTTTGCTAAGAGCAAGACCTGGGCTTGGCCAGCCAGCACGGATCTAGCTAATCAATGATTTCTAGACCAATCTGCCTTTACAGTCTCCCTGAGGTAAGCAGAGTACTTATAACAGTACCAGTTATTACTGGACCTACTCCTGTCATTTAACTTTAATTCCTTTCAACTCTGTTTCTCTGAAGAGGCTCTGGGGTCCAAGATTTCCTGTCTGCATGAGGAATAGTCCCCACTACAGAGAGTAAGCTTATCTGCCTGTATTTATGCAAACCAACATAGTGCCATAAAACATCAAAAATACTGAAAGTGCTTAGGAGAAAGGAAAAGCAAATTGTTCTCAAATTTACAGAACACACAGAAAATCTTGAAACTGTTTGATTAATGTCTGGGGGGCTTCTCACAATAAGATTTCCCATATTTTTATAGATCAAATTTTTAAAACCATGACCATATTCATAAAGCTCTTTGTGAATCACCTATTAATATTCTTGGCAGAAAGTAATGATAAATCTGGTAAGCAGTATGGTAAGCAAATACAAAAGCATTTAAACATGTCTAATCATGCATATCATACAGAAAGTAGAGGTTTATTCATTCTCCTGGCCTCAGTTTATAGGTTTATAGGCAGAAGACATGCTAGACACCAGCGATCTCACTAATAAGTTACTCATGTTTGAATACCAGGAAGAATGTCCGCTAGTTTTGGCAGACTTTAATTTGTAAATAAACAAGAATTCTAATTGTTTCCTTTTAAGGTGAGTTCAGTCCATTTTAAATTGCCCCAAACTAATAAATATTCCTTTTCAATTCATTTAAGTCATATTTGAAATGAAAAACTTAAATAATTGAACCAAAATCAAATAAATTCAGAAGCTATGGTCTCTTACTGTACTTATAAGTGTTCCATGTTAAAATTCTATGTCAGAGGGGCCGGAGAGATAGCATGGAGGTAAGGCGTTTGCCTCTCATGCAAAAGGTCATCGGTTCGAATCCCGGTGTCCCATATGGTCCCCCGTGCTCGCCAGGAGTAACTCCTGAGCACTGCCGGGTGAAAACCAAAAAAAAAAAAAAAATTCTATGTCAGATTAAAAAAACAAAATTCTTGGGGCCGGCATGGTGGCACTAGAGGTAAGGTGTCTGCCTTGCCAGCGCTAGCCTAGGATGGACCGAGGTTTGATCCCCCGGCGTCCCATATGGTCCCCCAAGCCAGGAGCAACTTCTGAGTGTGTTGCCAGGAGTAACCCCTGAGCATCACTGGGTGTGGCCCAAAAACCAAAAAAAAAAAAAAATCTTAGACCATTACATTTTTAAAGTATGTCTTTCTTATACACACTATTAGTTACTATGTTTCTTTCTCAATAACTTACATATATACACACATATCTTGCTGCTTGTGAATGCAATTTGTGGTTTTTTGTTTTTTGGTTTTGTTGTTTTTTTTTTTTTTTTTTTTTTGGTTTTTGGGCCAACCCGGCGATGCTCAGGGGTTACTCCTGGCTGTCTGCTCAGAAATAGCTCCTGGCAGGCACAGGGGACCATATGGGACACCGGGATTCGAACCAACCACCTTTGGTCCTGGATTGGCTGCTTGCAAGGCAAACGCCACTGTGCTATCTCTCCGGGCCCGAATGCAATTTGTTTAACATGTTTTACTGATGTGACCAAGGAGGTTGTTTCTTGCCCTGACAATACAAATAAGAGGCTTTCATCTGAAAATACTTCTAAACAAGTAATGTAATTTGAAATGTAGTATTTGCTAACAAAAGTCTGAAATACGGCTGGAGAGATAACAGGGGTAGGGCATTTGCCTGGCACACAGTCCACCTGGATTCGATTCCCAGCATCTCCTATGGTCCCAGGGCCAGCCAGAAGAAATTTCTGAATGCAGAGCCAGGAGTAACCCTGAGTGCTGCTGGGTTTGACCCCCCCAAAAAAATTTCTGAAATAGTTTACTTTTTTTTTTTTTTTTGGTTGGTCACACCCGGCAGTGCTCAGGGGATACTCCTGGCTCCATGCTCAGAAATTGCTCCTGGCAGGCACAGGGGACCATATGGGACGCCAGGATTCGAACCGATGACCTTCTGCATGAAAGGCAAACGCCTTACCTCCATGCTATCTCTCCGGCCCCTGAAATAGTTTTCTTTTTTTTTTTTTTTTTTTTTTTTTTTTGGTTTTTGGGCCACACCCTGTGACGCTCAGGGGTTACTCCTGGCTATGCGCTCAGAAGTCGCTCCTGGCTTGGGGGACCATATGGGACACCGGGGGATCGAACCGCGGTCCGTCCTAGGCTAGTGCTGGCAAGGCAGACACCTTACCTTTAGCGCCACCGCCCGGCCCCCTGAAATAGTTTTCTACAAAACAACTCTACGTATCCCTCTTTCAAGTGCCAAATTATATATATATATAATATTTATTCATTTTATATATATGTAATATATATATATAATTCGTTTTTGGGTTACACCTGGCAGTGCTCAGGGGTTATTCCTGGCTCTGTGCTCAGAAATCACTACTGACAGGCTCAGGGAACCATATAGGTTGCCGAAAATCGAACCCAGGTCCATCCTGGGTCAGCCGTTTACAAGGCAAACCCCATACCACTAATTGTTCTTGCTCAAAGTTCCAGTTTCTTTATCTCTGGAGGATTTTTTTTTTGTGGTTTTTGGGTCACACCCGGCAGTGCTCAGGGGTTATTCCTGGCTCCAGGCTCAGAAATCGCTCCTGGCAGGCACAGGGGACCATATGGGACGCCGGGATTCGAACCGATGACCTTCTACATGAAAGGCAAACGCCTTACCTTCATGCTATCTCTCCAGCCCCATCTCTGGAGGATTTTAACTATTACAGGCCTGAACTTAATTAAAATGTTTCCCAATTCTCAATGTCTTAATAATGACTTTTTGTTTGTTTTTGGTTCACTGGCAGTGCTCAGGGGCTTCTCCTGGCTCTATGCTCAGAAATTGCTCCCGGCAGTCTCGGGGGACCATATGGGATGCCAGGATTTTAACCACCATCCTTCTGCATGCAAGGCAAACATCCTACCACTGTGCTATCACTGTGCTATCACTCCGGCCCCCTCTTAATTACTTTTTTTTTTTTTTTTTTTTTGGTTTTTGGGCCACACCCGGCGGTGTTCAGGAGTCACTTCTGGCTGTCTGCTCAGAAATAGCTCCTGGTAGGCACTGGGGACCATATGGGACACCGGGATTCGAACCAACCACCTTTGGTCCTAGATCAGCTGCTTGCAAGGCAAACACCGCTGTGCTATCTCTCCGGGCCCTCTTACTTACTTTTTAACCACCCAGAGACCCACAGTTGTCAAGGTTTAACACCCCACCTTCTCTCTTTTGTTTTCTGGTTCCCCTACCTGCATTCTCTTAGAAACATTTAGAGCAGCTTGCTTAGGGAGTGGAGAAGGGGCAAGGTCTCATATGTTTCTGGACGCGCACTCTCCCACAGGGCCCAGCACTAATTCTGAAGTGCTGGTCCTGTCTCTCCTGGCTCTGCCTGCATCGGAGGCTAGGACTCCCCCATTCCCATTGAAAAAAAGGAGGGCAGGTTGCAGGTGAGGGCACTCTTCCCACTATGCCTCACCCTCCAGGTTGGGCAGGCAGCTTCTCTCAGCCACTGCAGTGGGCTCAGAAACATAGAACAGGGCTAGTGCGTGGCACAGCAGTAGGACTTTTGCCTTGCATGCACTGACCTAGGATGAATTGCGGTTCGATTCCCTGGCATCCCATATGGTTCCCCAAGCCAGGAGTGATTTTTGAGTTCATAGTTCAGGAGTAACTCCTGAGCGTCACTGGGTGTGACCCAAAATCAAACAAACAGAAACTTATAGAACATAGAATGCACATTGGGTGGACAAACACAGAAATTAGACACACCCAAGGCCTTTTTCTTTCCTCCCCTCTGATCTTACCAAGCAGAGTCCACCATTCCAAAGGAGTACAGAGTGCAGAGGCATCCCAAAGCACTCTGCCAGAGGAGTTATCAAGCACTTGCTCACACCCAGTCTTAGTTCCAGTGTAGATTATCCTGCACCCCTTGTTCCTATGGTCCGAAAACAAGTCCTGAAGTGCAGATTGTTCGTGCCCTCCTATGTACGATCCGAAGACCATCCCTGATCACCTGTAGGTCTTTTGATTCTATTCCTCCCTATATCAGGGCTGGCCAGACCCCAGGCCAAGGGCGAGCCAATCCCAGACGAGCCCCCATATGAGGATTCGAGTTGACGCCCATGTTGGAGCTGAGAGTCAAAGACCACCTCCAATAATGCAAAGTGCAAAAGGGAGTTTATTTGGTTAACTGAGGACTGAGCCTCATCCAACTAGGGAATCTTGGAAGGACTCTGAGGCAGTAACAGTACAATTATTTCATTGTATAGATGTCTGATTTTTTTTGGCTCAACTTTGGTTGTCTAGGGATACTCTGATTCAGACCCTAGCTGTCAAGGGATACTATTGTTTAAACTTTGATTGTTAAGGGAGCCTCTTCAGATAGAACATTCCAAGCTCACTCAACCCCTAATTCCTTATTCCTGGAGGGTACCAACTTTGGTTTTATTTCTGCATTAACTTGTTCTCTGTCTTTAGTTAGGAGTGGGAAAGTACACTTTACTAGGGTTTGGGCTCATCTTAGTCTAGAGTTCCTTATCATGGACTTAGGTGGGGAATCTTGGTTCATGCAATCCCTGAGCACAGAACCAGGAGCAAGCCCTGAGCACAACCACCCTCCAAAAAACCCAAGCAAACATAAAAGCAGATTATTCAGGGATGTGACTCAAGGGAAGATCACTTGCCTTACATGTGTGAGATGGAGTTTGAGTTCTGGGCCCCAAATTTTCCCCCAGAATTGCAAGAATGACCCCTGAACAATAAAACATGATTAGCTCTGAAGCTCCTGGGTGTCATCCAAGTCTCCCCATTCCAAAGAGTTATTGATTTATAGGATTTCAGGCAATTCAGAGAAGGATGTCACTGTCCTTCTGTGTGACCAAATATATATATATATATATATATATTGGGGCCGGGGCAGAGGTGCAAGCCATAAGGTGTCTGCCTTGTGCATGCTAGTCTAGGAAAGACTGCGGTTTGATCCCCCTACATCTCATATGGCTCCTCAAGCCAGGGGCAATTTCTGAGCTCATGGCCAGGAGTGATCCTGAGCATCATAGGATGTGGCCTCAAAACAAAAACAAATAAAAGAGATTTTGTTTGTTGGTTTTTTTTTTTTGGAGGGGTCTTCACCTAGCAGTATTCAGGGATTACTCGTGACTCTAAGCTCAGAAATTGCTCCAACTCCAATAGATAGATAGATGATAGATAGATAAATGATAGATAGATAGATAGATAGAGAGATAGAGAGATAGATAGATAGATAGAGATAGATAGATTCTGGTTTTGGGGCCACACCCAGCAGCATTCAGGGTTTACTGGCTCTGTGCTCAGAAATTCCCCTGGCAGGCTCAGAGGACCATATGGGATGCCAGGAATCGAACTACCATCCGATCTGGGTTGGCCACGTGCAAGTCAAACACCCTACTACTGTATCTCCAGCAGCTGTATCTCTCCAGTCCCCAAACAAACATTTCTTTGGTCTGATAGAGCAATCTGTTAAAAGCTTCAGGGCCTTTGAAAAGACTGTGAAGATTAAAATTGTTTTTAAGTATCTCTTGGTGCTGAGTTTTCCAGGTATAGAGAAAATTAATCAAATCTATATTTGCTTTCATTAATTCTTACACTTGAAAGTAAATGCTCAAATATATACATATTAAAAAAAATATATACATATTTAGTACAGCAGAAGGGAGATTCATATTTAAGCCAAATAAAAGTTTGTAACTAATGGGTCTGGAGAGATAGCATGAAGGTAAGGCGTTTGCCTTTCATGCAGAAGGTCGGTGGTTCGAATTCCAGCATCCCATATGGTCCCCTGTGCCTGCCAGGGGCGATTTCTGAGCATAGAGTCAGGAGTTTGTAACTAAGCTTAAGAAATATCACCCTCGGGCCCGGAGAGATGCGTTTGCCTTGCAAGCAGCCGATGCAGGACCTAAGGTGGTTGGTTCGAATCCTGGTGTCCCATATGGTCCCCCGTGCCTGCCAGGAGCTATTTCTGAGCAGACAGCCAGGAGTAACCCCTGAGCACCAACGGGTGTGACCCAAAAACCAAAAAAAAAAAAAAAAAAGAAAAGAAATATTACCCTCAATATCAGGGAAGTCTGGTCAGCCATCTGCACTAAGGAAGGGCCTCTCAGTAGGCCTTTTTTTTTTTTGGTTTTTGGGTCACATCCGGCAGCACTCAGGAGTTACTCCTGGCTCTACGCTCAGAAATCACTTCTGGCAGGCTCAGGGGACCATATGGGATGTCGGGATTTGAACCACCGTCCTTCAGCGTCTAAGGCAAACGCCCTCCATGCTGTCTCCCCAGCACTCTCAGTGGGCCTTTTGACGAGCTTTTTAGAAAGTGAAAGTGGTGGCGACAGACTCCAGAACAAAAACACACAAAAACAATCCAATAAAAATAATGTATCCAGGGGCCAAAGAGATAGCATGGAGGTAAGGCTTTTGCCTTTCATGCAGAAGGACAGTGGTTCAAATCCCATCCTCCCATATGGCCCCCTGAGCCTACCAGGGGCGATTTCTGAGCATAGAGCCAGGAGTAACCCCTGAGCGTGGCCAGGTGTGACCCAAAATAAAATAAAATAATGTATCCAGGAGTAGAAGAAATAGCATGGCAGTATGCATGCAGAAGGACGGAGGTTCGAATCCCGGCATCCCATATGATCCCCCGAGCCTACCAGGAGCAATTTCTGAGTGTGAAGCCAGGAGTAACCCCTGAGCACTGCCGGGTGTGACCCAAAAACCAAATAAAATAAAATAAATAAAATTTAAAAAATAAAGAGGTTTTCTTTGGAGGGCACACTTTGTACTGTGCAGGGGTCATACCTAGATAGGTGTGTGTGGGTTGCTCTAGTGGCACCTGGGATACAATGTGGACTCAGCAGTGGAAACCAAGCCTTGTGTGTGCAAAGCATCTCTACAGTCTGTTGTGCTCTCTTTCCACTGATTCATCAGTGAAGAAATGCAAGCAAAGTCATTAAAATCCACAGGTACACTGGGCTGAAAACTCTAGAATGCCCTTAGGAGGAGGATGGGCCAAGTCTTCTCCTAGCAAAGCTCAACAACTACATTCATACCCCACAGTCATGCCAACGGTCCAGCTCACTACTTCAGGACTAATTTCTGCAGATACACCAAACAGCCAAAATTCCAGGCACACAGGTTGAAAACTCTGGGGTTTTCTTGGATCGAGGTGGCATCTCCCCAACCCTCCCCCTATATTGCCAGAAGTTCTAGCAACCACATCCATATCACACCCCATGCCTGCAGATCCTAAGATTCCTGGAGCAACTCCTCCAAATTTCAGAATCATGACAGCCCAGCAGGAGCACAGCAAATTAGACAAGAAAGTAGCATAGAAGCCAACTAAATTCAATAAATAAAACAATAACAACACATAAGGCTCGGCTGCTTAAACCCAGAGAAAATGACTTAATGATACATTGTGAGATATAATAGTTTTCAGAATTTTTCTTTTGCTGAAATATTTTTAGGCAATTTCATTAGCCAGTTAGTTGTAACAAGCAATGTCATTATTTTGTGCCTGGCTTGGGAGTGAGTAGAAAATTGGAGACAATGGCGGAGGAAAGGTCTCACTGGTGATAGAATTGGTTGTTGGAATATGTAATGTCTGAAACAACTGTATTATGACCAACTTCGCAAAGCACAGTGTTTAAATGAAGTTCAGCTATGGTGAGAATCTGGGTATGGGAAGAAAATGAGGGCCAGTGATGCTCTCTGGTTATCAGCTAGCTCTTCACTTACAGACAAGATTTCTTGTTTGTTTGTTTTGGGCCACACCTGGTAGCGCTCAGGGTTACCCCTGGCTCTGCGCTCAGAAATCACTCCTGGCAGGTTCAGGGGGACCATATAAGATGCTAGGAATCGGGCCCAGAGAGATAGCACAGAGGTGTTTGCCTTGCAAGCAGCCGATCCAGGACCAAAGGTGGTTGGTTCGAATCCCGGTGTCCCATATGGTCCCCCGTGCCTGCCAGGAGCTATTTCTGAGCAGACAGCCAGGAGTAACCCCTGAGCGCAGCTGGGTGTGACCCAAAAACCAAAAAAAAAAAAAAAAGCTAGGAATCGAACCCGGGTCAGCCGTGTGCAAGGCAAACGCCCAATCTGCTATGCTATCGCTCCAGCCACTCATTTCTCAATATCAATAACAATATATCGATATTTATAATAAACTGGGAGTTGCATTTTTTCCTAACTGTTTAAATTCAGGTGCATCTAGGAGGCAGATTTTTAGGTGGAAAATAGAACATGATTGAAGACAGAAATGGCCCAAAGCAAGGAAGCCGCAGCTCAGTGTTCCAGAATATACATCTTGCTGGCTGCAGAACTGGGAACTGCACGGTCCTGCTTCCAGGAGTTACACGACTGCCCTGCCTTCCCCTTATTCAGCCTGGGGCAGCCTTGAACACTGCGGGGCGTTAAGTCCCCAGGGCAAACTTCAGGGACTCGGGCTCCCTCTGGCGGTGATAGCAAGAAGGCGGGTTGGACACCTTGCAACTCGGTACCTCTCGCAATGCTCCCTTCAGAAGCAACCCACAGACCAGTCTCTGGCTCTGTTTCCTCCAAAGCCAGGAAGATTTTTTTTTCCTCCTCTGTCTACTCCATACTCCCTGCCAGATGCCGATCGAATCTGCCCTTCCCTCCTCTCCTCTCCATTCAAAATCTTTAAGTTCTAGAGACTGGTACAAACTTCAAGTACAGCCACCTCGGGGTGAATCCTCCGGGTAAATCCCATATGGTCCCCCACTCCCCATTAGGAGTGATTTTTTTCCAGGTGTGGCCCAATAATCAAATAAATAAGAAGAAAATAAATAAAATTAAAAGTTTCAAGTTCAGATGTAATATACTAGTATCACTGGTTATGACCAAAAAACCATAAATATATAAATTGCCATTGTTTGTCAAATTGACATACCCTGTTTTTTAAATGGGGGGACATGAGGCTGGAGCTACAAGTGGTCCAGATGTTGCCTAGCATGTTGCTGAGCCGCCCCCCTGCATTCACCCTGGCACTGCCTATGAGGATTGACTGTAACCTCTTAGCAGAAAGGATTGCTGGAAGCAGGAGACCAGGTGGAGACGCTGGCAGAATGAAGAGTGAAGGAGTATGCTATGGGTTGCCCTTGGCACCTTCCCATCACACAGCTGCTCTGAGACCTCTGCAATAAACTGGTTGTCCAGTAAACAAGCTGTTTTCTCCTGAGCCTCATTCCTGCAGATTTATGAGTGGCTGGGAGGTGTTTGTGGGACCCTGAAATTTACCACCCAGGGATCAAAAATGCAGGAGGCACTGGGGTGTCTGATTGGCATTTGAAGGAGCACTATCTCATGGTCATTGAAGTCACTGAATCGAACTATGGTGCTGGAGTCTCTGCTCTTCCCACAGAGACTAGAAAATTATGTGGTGGCAGCAGAATTGCATATAGAGCACAGAAAAGTGATTTTCTGTTAAGTATTCAGAGCTTTTATAATATTTCTCTTTTGGTATGCTTCCTTGCCTGCTTTCCCACCTACAACTTTTCAGGTAAGGGGCATTGTTTGGATTTGAATAAATAGGAGTTAAGCTGGGAGGAATAGAGTCCTTTTTGCAGCTGGCTAGCGAGCTCTTGAGTTTTGGAGCAGCTGGTGGGTTGGCAAAGGATTTTGTGTCTGGCCTTCTTGCCTCTTTTTACCCTCCTGTCTGTGTGGATTATTTACTGCGGATCTATACAACTGGAACTGCTTCCCCTGTCTTGGTTGGACAGGGGAATGGGAATTGCCTTCCCTTCTAGGGAAGTCTGTGGGAATCAAACCTCAACCAATCTCCTAGAAAACATGAGCCTGGGCCCGGAGAGATAGCACAGCGGCGTTTGCCTTGCAAGCAGCCAATCCAGGACCAAAGGTGGTTGGTTCGAATCCCGGTGTCCCATATGGTCCTCTGTGCCTGCCAGGAGCTATTTCTGAGTAGACAGCCAGGAGTAACCCCTGAGCATTGCCGGGTGTGGCCCAAAAAACAAACAAACAAAAAAAGACAAAAAAAAAAAAAAAGAAAAGAAAACATGAGCCTACAATTTCCCTTGCCACAGGGGGAGGCGTATTTGGTAAGGGTCTGTTGAGATTCACACAAAGGCAAGCAGCTCCCGTGGCTGTCTATGAACTGCATTTTAAAATGTTTGGGGGGTGTGGCTGGAGTGATAGTACAGTGGGTAGGGCATTTGCTTTGCCCGCTGCTGACCAGGTTTAATCCCCAGCATCCCATATGGTCCCCTGAGCCTGCCAGGAGTAATTTCTGAGCACAGATCCAGGAGTATCTTCTGAGCACCACCAGGTGTGGCCCAAAAACCAAACCAAACCAAAAATGTTCAGTGGGCTGAGTGTAGGCTTTGCATATGAGGGACTTTAGCTCCACCCAATCACTACAAGGTTTTTGGATCCTGGCCAGGAGCAACCCCACAACCACCACCTTATGTGACCCAGAAAATAAAAAACAAAGATATTTAGAAAAAGATTTCCTGTGATAAGGGAAGACTCAGTTTTGGGGGACCTGTAATTAAAAATTATTTGCAAACTGCTTTATGAAGAATAAAACAGTACATAAATGCAACATTAGAATGTTGGCATTTATTTAGAATCATAAAGATAAAAAAACAAATAGAATAATAAAAAATACAACCTGGGCCCGGAGAGATAGCACAGCGGCGTTTGCCTTACAAGCAGCCGATCCAGGACCAAAGGTGGTTGGTTCGAATCCCGGTGTCCCACATGGTCCCCCGTGCCTACCAGGAGCTATTTCTGAGCAGACAGCCAGGAGTAACCGCTGAGCACTGCCGGGTGTGGCCCAAAAACCAAAAAAAAAAAAAAAAAAAAAAGCAACCTACACATTTTGTTTTGTTTTGGGATCACAGCCATCCTTACTCCTGGGTATGCATGACATCAGGGACCATATAGGATACCAGGGACTAAGTCCAGCTCTGTGTGTACAAGGCAAATGCCCTACCTACTGTGCTATTTCTTTTCTTTCCTTTTTTTTTGGGGGGGGGCTTTTAGTTATTGGGTCACACCTGGCAGCGCTCAGAGGTTACTCCTGGCTCTATGCTCAGAAATCACTCCTGGCAGGCTCGGGGGACCATATGGGATGCCGGGATTCGAACCACCAACCTTCCGCATGCAAGGCAAATACCTTACCTCCATGCTATCTCTCCAGCCACCCTACTGTGCTATTTCTCTGGCCCCAAAACTTACACATTTTTAAAAATAGTACAGGAGGAGGGCAGAGCAACAGCATAGCTGGTAGCCAATTTGTCTTGCATACAATCAACCCAGGTTCCATCCTCAGCATCCTATATAGCCCCCTGAGCCTGCCAGGAGTAATTTCTGAGTGCAGAGACAGGACTAACCCCCGAGTGCCTGCCACCAAGTGTGGCCCAAAAACAAAAACAAATATAAAAAATGGTACAGGGGCCGGAGTAAGAGCACAACGGTAAGGCATTTGCTTTGTACACAGCCAACTCAGGACCAACCCAGGTTTGACCCCCAACTCCAATATAGTCCCCGATGAGCCTGCCAGGAGTGTTTTCTGAGTGCAAAGCCAGGAATAACTCCTGAGTGCTGCAAGGTATGGCCCAAAACAAACAAACAAAAAAGTGGTACAAGGGTAGGGCTATAAGATAGCCTATAAAAAGTTTTTCTTGCATGTGCCTGACTGGGGTTCAATCCTTGGTATCCCACATGTTCCCCCCAGAACTTCCAGGAGCAATTTCTTTTTTTTTTTTTTTTTTTTTTTTTGGTTTTTGGTTTTTGGGTTACACCCAGCAGTGCTCAGGGGTCCTAGCTCCACTCTCAGAAATCACTCCTGGCAGGCTCGAGGGGACCATATGGGATGCCGGGATTCAAACCACCGACCTTCTGCATGGAAGGCAAACACCTTACCTCCATGCTATCTCATCCTTGTGCAGGGGCCATGCTAATCTTCTCTGTACTGTTCCAATTTTAGTATATGTGCTGCCGAAGCGAGCACACCTCCATGCTATCTCTCTGGCTCCATCCAGGAGCAATTTCTAATATGCAGAGCCAGGAGTAACCCCAGAGCATTGTCCTGCCAAAAAATTTTAAGTACATACATACATAGGAACTATAGTACAGATAGGGCCCTTGCCTTGCATGCAGCTGACCCAGGTTCAATCACTGGCACCTCATATGGACCTCTGAGCTTCACCAGCAGTGATCCCTGAGAATAGAACCAGTAAACCTCGAATTGAGCACTGTTGAATGTGGAAAAAATAAAAAAGGCAAAATACCACAAGCATAAAATCCAGGAAACTAAAATATTTATGAACTCATTATCTGTGACACATCTTTATACTTTTTTATTGGTTGTTTGGGTCACACCCAGTGTGCTTAGGGGTTACTCCTGGATCTATGCTCAGGAATTAACGTATTTTCCGGCGTATAAGACGACTTTTGAAACAAAAAAAGTCAACCAAAAATCGGGGGTCGTCTTATACGCCGAGTATATCCCAAAAAATGTTTCAATATGCCGCTAAACGAAACAAACAAACAAAAAAATCAGGCCTCAGAGTTTCCAAATCTCTTTCTTGGGGGCTCCCAAACAGTACTCAGAAGATCTGGGGGCCACTTCTGGCAAAACCCAGCTAACCGTGTTGGTGGTTCAGTGCTAGGGTCCGAGGATGGGGTGTTGTTTGGTTCATGTAGTGGGGGAGATTAACTGACACCACCAGGAAATTGCCAGAAAAGGTGCCTATGATAAGGGACCAATCACTGCAAGGCTGCTCGGACCGCCTCTCTCAATCAGCCAATCCAAGCAGGCTTTTGATGCATGCAAATTAGACAATGTTCTGACCCGATTCTACACTGTAAAAAGCCTGCTCAGATTGGCCAGTCAGAGAGGAAGTCTATGACAGTAGAACCTTTGAACCTTTGCTTGTTATGATTGGCTCACTGTGGTACATACAGTTGCAGCACAGGAACGTTCTGTCTGATACAGCGAATATAGACCTAAACCTATGTTTTGTTTTTTTTTTGTTGTTTTTTTTGTTTTGTTTTGTTTTGTTTTGGGGGGGGTCACACCCGGCATTGCTCAGGGGTTACTCCTGGCTGTCTGCTCAGAAATAGCTCCTGGCAGGCACGGGGGACTATATGGGACACCGGTATTCAAACCAACCACCTTTGGTCCTGGATCGGCCGTTTGCAAGGCAAACGCCGCTGTGCTATCTCTCCGGGCCCCTAAACCTATGTTTTAACTGCAAAATTAGGGGTCGTCTTATACGCCGGCAATTACGGTACTCTTGGAAGTCTCTGGGGACAATATGTGATGCTGAGAATCAAACCCAGGTCAGCAGCATGCAAGGGAAGGGCCCTATCAGCTGCCTGTAGCTCTGACATTCTATATATATGTGTACATATAATATATGAAATAGAATCTGTCTGGAGGTACTTTGACAATAATCTCACCAGGGAAGTTAAGAAGACATTCTTTACTCTGGCATGGTGATCAATAAAATAACTGTTTAATAATGTAGAAAGTTTCCTTCCCATTTCAGTGCCAATTGTCGATTTATATTGCACTTCAGTTCCTAAGCAGGACCTGAGAATATTTTGCCAACGGAGCTATGCTAACCATCGCCAGTAGAGGGACACGGGAAGAGCAAATATTCCTTTTCCTGCCTGCAGTGTGCGCTTGGCCAGCTCCCAAACCTATGGCCATGTGTGTTCCTAGGCTCCACTGGGCAGCTCTGGAGGTGTGTTCAGAGAAAATCTGTGCCAAATTCCTTCCCTGACCTTCTCCTCTCCCCCCCCCCCCCCGCTGGGCAGCATCTAAGTTGTCTCTCAGGTAGACAACCCACTAAACCTCAGCACCAGGGGGCTACATCTCAGCCAGGGGGTGTGCCCACATTCTTTAAGAACCCACTAGGAAGGAAAGAAAGAACCCATTGGGGAATGGGAGATAGTGAAGGATTAAGGTATTTGCCTTGTGCACTATCAACCTGATTTGATCCATGGTAGCACATATTCCTGAGCACCTCCAGGAATGATCCCTGAGCACAGAGCCAGGGGCAAGCCCTAAGCACCACTGGGTGTGGAGAGACAGAGGGAGGGAGGGAGAGAGAGAGAGAGAGAGAGAGAGAGAGAGAGAGAGAGAGAGAGAGAGAGAGAGAGAGAGAAGGGACAGGGACAAAGAGAGAGAGACAAAGAGAGAGACGGAGGGATGGAGAGAGAGATGGAGGGACAGAGAGAGAGAGATGGAGGGATGGAGAGAGACAGAGATGGAGGGATGAAGGGAGAGAGGGAGAGAGAAAGGGAGAAAGTCTCTGCTTTGTGGCCAGAAAGATACCTCAAAAATGTGTTAGGATTCATGCTTTATATGAGCGTGGTGGGTTTCAATCTACTACAGTGCAGATGCCTCCAAGAAAGGAGATCCTGGGGCTGGAGAGATAGCATGGAGGTAAGGCATTTGCCTTTCATGCAGAAGGACAGTGGTTCGAATCCCGCATCCCATATGGTCCCCAGAGCCTGCCAGGAGCGATTTCTGAGCATAGAGCCAGGAGTAACCCCTGAGCGCTGCTGGGTGTGACCCCCCCAAAAAAAAAACTCCAGTATTAAGAAAACAGATCCCTGAACAATGACAGGTGGAAGGAAAGAAAAAAAAAGAATGAAGGAAGGAAGGAGGGAGGAAAGGAATAAAAAAGGAGGAAGGAAAGGAAGAAGGAAATGGAGGGAAGAAAGAAAGGGGAAAGGAAGGAGGGAAAGAAGGGAGGAAGTTGGGAAGGAAGGGAAGAAGGAGGAAGGAAGGGAAAAGAAGGGAATGGAGTAAAGAAGGGAGGGAGGAAGGAAAGAAGGAAAGGAAGAAAGGAGGGAAGGAAAGAGGGAAAGGAAAAAGGAAAGAAATGATTCAAGGAAAAGAGAATGAAAGGGAAGAAGGGGGAGAAAGGAGGGAGGAAGGGAGAAAGGGATGGAGGGAGGAAGGGACGGAGGAAGGAAGGAAGGGATGGAGGATAGCAGGAAGGGCTCAATTCCTGGCACCACATATGATTCCATGAGCCTTGCCAGGAGTGATCCTTGAGCAGAGTAAGAAGTAAACCCTAAACATTGCTGAGTGTGACCTAAAAACAACCATGGGTCCAGGAGATAGCGCAGCAGTAGGGCGTTTGCTTTGCACATGGCAGACCCAGTACAGACCTGGGTTTGATTCCCGGCATCCCATGTGGTACCCCGAGCCTTCCAGGAGATATTTCTGAGTGCAGAGCTAGGAAAACCCCCTGAGTACCACCAAAATAAACAAACAAGCAAGCAGGGGCCAGAGAGATAGCATGGAGGTAAGGCGTTTGCCTTTCATGCAGGAGGTCATCGGTTTGAATCCTGGCGCCCCATATGGTCCCCGGTGCCTGCCAGGAGCAATTTCTGAGCCTGGAGCCAGGAATAACCTCTGAGCACTGCCGGGTGTGACCCAAAAACCACACAAAAAAAAAAAAAAAAAAAAAAAAAAAGCAAGCAAACAAACAAAAACAAAATAAAACATCTTTATAGGGGCCGGGCGGTGGCGCTAAAGGTAAGGTGCCTGCCTTGCCTGCGCTAGCCTTGGACGGACCTCGGTTCGATCCCCCGGTGTCCCATATGGTCCCCCAAGCCAGGAGCAAGTTCTGAGCGCATAGCCAGGAGTAACTCCTGAGCGTTACTGGGTGTGGCCCAAAAACCAAAAAAAAAAAACATCTTTATAGGTTGATCATGTTTTTTTTTTGGGGGGGGTTTTGGGGCCACATCCAATGATGCTCAGAGGTTACTCCTGGCTATGCACTCAGAAATCGCTCCTGGCTTGGGGGACCATATGGAAAGCCAGGGGATCAAACTGCGGTTCATCCTAGGTCAGCCTCCTGCAAGACAAACGCCCTACCACTGCACCACCACTCCGGCCTCAGGTTGGTCATGATTACTGAAAATTTTAAATATTATTTTCGCTCTTGTTTTTGGAGCCACACCCCCATTTGCTACCTCTTATTCCTGGCTCTGTGGTCAGGTAATTCCAGTATGGCTCAGGAGACCATGTAAAGTGGGGATCAAACTCAGGCCTCCTGCAAGCAAAGTCTGTGTTCAGCCCTTTCAGCCATATCCCTGATCCACAGCTTTATTTCCTTTTTCTTTTTCCTCTTTACCTATTTTCAGACTAGCTTGGTCACTCTCCACACAGTGATTTCGGGTGGTGTTTGGGGGAATGGGCTTTGCTAGGGATCAAAACCCTGAACATACAAAACAAATGATCCAGTAGCCCGTTGATATACTTCCACCTCCTGTCATTGGAGTTTTGGGGCTCCTGGGTCTGTTGAAGTTTTGTTTTCATTTTGGGGCCACACCTAGCAGTGCTTGGGCCTTACTCCTGGCTCTGTACTTAGGGATCATTTCTGGTGATGCTTGGGAGACCATTTAGTATACCAGCAATTAAACCAGGTCAGCCACATGCAAGACAAAATGCCTTACCTCCTGTACTATTGCTCTGGCCCCTCTTTCAAACTTTTTTTTTTTGGGGCCACACCTGGCAGTGCTCAGGGGTCACTCCTGGCTGTCTGCTCAGAAATAGCTCCTGGGGGGCCGGGCGGTGGCGCTGGAGGTAAGGTGCCTGCCTTGCCTGCACTAGCCTAGGACGGACCGCGGTTCGATCCCCCGGCGTCCCATATGGTCCCCCAAGAAGCCAGGAGCAACTTCTGAGCACATAGTCAGGAGTAACCCCTGAGCCTCACAGGGTGTGGCCCAAAAACCAAAAAAAAAAGAAAAGAAAAAGAAAAAGAAATAGCTCCTGGCAGGCACAGGGGACCATATGGGACACCGGGATTTGAACCAACCACCTTAGGTCCTGGATCGGCTGCTTGCAAGGCAAACGCCGCTGTGCTATCTCTCCGGGCCCTCTTTCAAACTTTTTATTTGTTTGATTTGCTTTTGGACTAACCTTAAAAACCCTCTGATTAAATGTCTTTTTTGGGAGGGTCACACTCAGCAGTGCTCAGGGGTTAATTCTGGCTCTAGTTTCAGAAATCGTCCCCGGCAGGCTTGGGGAACCATATGGGATGCCAGGATTTGAACCACCGTTCTTCTGCGTACAAGGCAAATGCCTTATCTCCATGCTATCTCTCCGGCCCTTAAATGTCATTTTTAACTGGAGTGTCATGGACCATCTCCTTGAAGTGGCAACATGTTGGATTTTTTCCCTTTTCAATGCCAGCACTTCATGTCAAATTAGCAAAGAAATCATATTCTCTCCTAATGTGTTCATCTGATTTATTAATGGGATTATCAAACAACCCAAAGACCTATTCATTAGATTCATTTCAATTTTCTCTTTTCCTCAAATCAATGACACTCCTTTATGTGCTCTGCAAGTTTTCGTATTACAATCTGCTTCTCAACCTCAGAACAATTCATATTAATTTCCTCTCACATTTATTTTCTTTTGTTTCAGTTTCCATCCATTTCTTGCTGCCTTTTTTTCTGTTGGTTTTTGTGGGGTGTCCACACCCAGCAGTGCTCAGGGGTTCCTCCTGGCTCTGGACTCAGAAATCACTCCTGGCAGGCTTGGGAGACCATATGGAATGCCTGAGATCAAACCCGGGTCAGCGGCATGCAAGGCAAATGCCCTGCCCGCTGTTCTATTGCTTTGGCCCCTCATGCTGCTTTTCAAGATGAAAAAACATAGTCTTCTTTCTATATAATACTAAGAGTTAGAGCCTATCATTTCTCATTTGTCTGATTTAATATTCCTAAATAGTGTTTGAAATCCTATTTAAAGGGTGTGACCTTATCTTGTCGACATGACTTTCCCAGCCAAAGCAGGGGAGCCCTCTACTCTGCGTATGTTATTGTATTCTCTCCTCAGAGGCCATGATGCAGCAAGTTTAAGGGTTTCTTGGCTCTGTGGAACTCAGGCTTTCTGACTCAGCAACACAACCTACCCCAGTAGGTTTCAACATTTTTGCAGAGCTACACCTGGAAGTGCTCCTGGCTTACTCCTAGCTCTATGCTCAATCTACACTTCTTCTATTGGGGCTCTGGAAACCCTATGTGGTGCCAGGAATAAAATCCAGGTCAACTATGTGCAAGACCCACGTCCCTTACCCTCTGAACTCTCCTTCCTGCCCCTTAACGTTTAATCTATCTCCATATACATGGAGAAATCCTTTTATCTGTTAAAAATCATCTCTTCCTATTTTTTTTTTTTTTGGTTTTTGGGTCACATCCAGCAGTGCTCAGGGGTTACTCCTGGCTCTACGCTCAGAAATCATCCCTGGCAGGCTGGGGGACCATATGGGATGCTGGGATTCGAACCATCATCCTTATGCATGCAAGGCAAACGCCCTACCACTGTGCTATCTCTCCAGCCCCTCATCTCCTCTTTTGGTGGTCCAGAGCGATAGCACAGCAGGCGGCCAAACCAAATTCAGTTTCTGGCATCCTATCTAATCCCCCAGCCTGTTAGGAGTAATGTCTGAATGCAGAGCCTGGAGTAACCCCTGAGCACCACCAGGTATGGCCCCCAAACAACAACAACAAATCACCTGCTGTTTGAGAAGCAGAAAAGGTCAGGCAACCATTTCTGCTTCTGGCAGCTACAGAGCAGACCTCTGTAAAAACAGACACCCCCCCCCCCAAAAGAAGCTGTTCCACTGCTGAACAAGAGTGAGTTCAGGCTGGCTCAGAACTAGCCCTTGCTCTGCCCATGACCCCATGGCCATAAAGCGGGAAGCAACTATCACGGGGGCCCAAGTTGCTGGCAGAGACCAAGCAGAGGTATGTGCATTTCTGGCCACCACTGTCTATTCCACTGCCAAATCTCATGTGAGCCAAGGAACATCCAGATCATTCCAGCCCCAGGCAGTTCAGCACCCCCAGATTCCATCCTCCTATGCTGAGGCCCCCACAGCTCACCCCTGTTTGCCCTCAGAACTCAGGCATTAGGGGAAGGACTGCTTGAAGTTGCTGTATTCTGAAGGGGGTGACCAGGCATGCATCAATGCCCAAGCCTGATGAGGAACAGGTGCAGCTAGAGGAGCTTGAAAGATGCTTCTCCTGGGGGCATTGATGGAGCAGGCAGCCTCCTCCCACCTGGGGGTGCAGAGTCCAGGGACCAGCCTTTGAGACCCTAAATAGGAGCAAGGACAAGTGAAGGATGAGCCAGGGACCCAGATGAGAACCTCACTTGTCAGCTGGCTTCCACGCTGGGCATCCCAGTCCCAGCCGAAATCCCTTCAGATAAGAAGATGCTGTCCCCTACCCCCTACCCCCCCTTCACCCTGGCTTCCTGGCTGCCCTGATGATGGCTGTGCCCACACTGCTTAGAGGAAGGTGCACAGAATACTAAAAAATTTAAATGCTGCAATCAGGGCTCAGAACCTTAATGGAGCTGGGATTATTGAGGGAAATTTACAAGTTAAATCACCTAAAAGGCTGCAAATGCAAATGATGTGAAATTAGCAGGGACTGGAGGAGTGTGGGGCATGACTTTTCCTCTCTGGAAAGAAAGTGGTCAGAGATCATGTCACACAGCAGCTCAGGGACACCCCACTCCTGTTCCCTCCTCCCCAACAGCATCCTTGAATACTAACTGGCTCAGTAATTCATTAATGCTAGAAGAGGGGCTGTGACCCTTTGTCTGACGCTACCCCTGATTAGGCTCAAATTTCCAGAACTGTTTCTGTTTTGAGTCCATAGCTGGCAATGCTCAAAAATCATTCCTGGAGACTGGCATATATCACAAAGAACAAGAACAACCAGTGCGGGCCTGGAGAGATAGCACAGTGGCGTTTGCCTTGCAAGCAGCAGATCCAGAACCAAAGGTGGTTGGTTCGAATCCCGGTGTCTCATATGGTCCCCCTTGCCTGCCAGGAGCTATTTCTGAGCAGACAGCCAGGAGTAACCCCTGAGCACTGCCGGGTGTGGCCCCAAAACCAAAATAAAAGAAAAGAAAAGAAAAATAAAAGAGGGGCCGGAGAGAGAGCGTGGAGGTAAGGCTTTTACCTTGCATGCAGAAGGTTGGTGGTTCGAATCCCGGCATCCTAAATGGTCCACTGAGCCTGCCAGGAGTGATTTCTGAGCATAGAGCCAGGAGTAATCCCTGAGCACTACTGGGTGTGACCCAAAAACCAAATAATAATAATAATAATAATAATAATAATAATAATAATAATAATAATGACATTATTGTAATAATGCCCAGAGATGAGGGCTGGAAGGACCAGCTCATGATATGAAGCTCACCTCAAAGAGGGGTGAGTGCAATTAGAGAAATGATTCATTAACAGCTACCATGCAAGAAAACAAAAACAAAAACAAAACAAATAAAGGGGCCGGAGAGATAGCATGGAGGTAGAGCGTTTGCCTTGCATGCAGGATGGTGATTCAAATCCCGGCATCCCATATGGTCTCCGGAGCCTGCCAGGAGCAATTTCTGAGTGTAAAGCCAGGAGTGACCCCTGAGCACTGTCGGGTGTGACCCAAAAACAAAAACAAAACAAACAAACAAAAACTACCATGACAATGTTAATGAGTGAGAGAAGTAGAATGCCTGTCTCGAATACAGGTAGGGATTGTGGGTAGAGGGAGATGGGCCATTGGTGGTGGTAATGTGTTGGGTTACACCTTATTTTACCTAAAACAAAATTTATTCCTGGTTTCTTTGTATCTGTTTGTTTACAACTTGATTTCACCCAAAACAAAGATTGTCTTACCTGTAAATGTGGGTGGATTTACTCCTCCACCCAGGGGTGATCTCTGTACTCAATAAAAACAGTAGTTCTGGCAGGCAGCGAACTCCATACTAGGTAGAAGACTGCCAGAATACAAGTTTCACCCTCAGCCTGGTCTGGATTATTTCTTGTGCAACCCTGATTCAGACTCATTCACTGGGGCTGGAGATACAGTGCATGGGGGTGATTTTACAGGAATGTTGCACGAAGGGGTTGGTGTCCTTTTTGTGACTGAAACCCAACTAAGTCATGTTTGTAATCACGGTGTTTAAATAAAGATATAATCATCATCATCATCATCATCATCATCATCATCATCATCATCATCATTCCTGGCAATGCTTGGGGAACATATGGGAGGCTGGGAACAAACTTGGGTTGGCCAAATATAAGGCAAATATCCTACCACTGTACTATCACTCTGGACCTTATTTTCCAGAAGTAAAAGTTATGAAATATACCAATATTCACTCAAAGTGAGAACCCTCAGGACTCAGTGCAATGTAAAATTCATCCACTCCAGGGGCCAGAGAGAATAGCAGGTAAGGCACTTACTTTGCATGCAGCTGACCTAGGGTTCAATCCCTAACATTCCATATGGCCCCCTGAGCAGAGCCAGCAGTAACCCCTGAGCATTTCTGGGTGTGACCCAAAAACCAATTAAAAAATAAAAATAAATGGGCTAGAGCAGTGGTAGGATGTCTGCCTTGCACGTGCTAACTAGGACGGACTGTGATTTGATTCCCCTGCATCCCATATGTTCCCCCAAGCCAGGAGCAATTTCTGAGCGCATAGCCAGGAATGACCCCTGAGCATCACCAGGTGTGGTCCAAAAATCAAAATAATAATGATAATAATAATAAATAAATAAATAGGGCCCGGAGAGATAGCACAGCGGCGTTTGCCTTGCAAGCAGCCGATCCAGGATCAAAGGTGGTTGGTTCGAATCCCGGTGTCCCATATGGTCCCCCGTGCCTGCCAGGAGCTGTTTCTGAGCAGACAGCCAGGAGTAACCCCTGAGCACCGCCGGGTGTGGCCCAAAAACCAAAATAAATAAATAAATAAATAAATAAATAAATAAATAAATAAATAAATAAATAAATAAAATTTACCTATCCCAAAGCTCATTGGTATGAATTTGGGGGGAAAAGGAAAGACAATAAAAGCTTCCAAAAATACAAAGGGTTGGGGGGGGAGAGAGAGAGAGAGAGAGAGAGAGAGAGAGAGAGAGAGAGAGAGAGCAGTCAGAGAGAGAGAGCAGTCAGAGAGAGAGAGAGCAGTCAGAGAGAGAGAGAGCAGTCAGAGAGAGAGAGAGCAGTCAGAGAGAGAGAGAGCAGTCAGAGAGAGAGAGAGCAGTCAGAGAGAGAGAGAGCAGTCAGAGAGAGAGAGTACAGAATGCTACACTTCCCTACCCTGGATAACTGTGCTGTTTTCCAGGACTGAGGGTTCACCAACAATGCACCCCACCCCACTAACTGTGCTAGCAAGACCTGGCTTAAAACAGTATTCCCATTCCTCTTGCTCCGCTTGATAAGGAGCCACCGAGGCTGGACTCAGAACAGGAGAGGAAGCAGGAAGTGAAGGGGCAGAGCCACGCTGCCAGCCTGTTTTCATGGGAAAGAACAGGAAGCCATGGGAATCGTTCTTCCAGAGACTGAGACAGAGAGAACAAACATTTCACCTCAGGGCTGGAGAGATAGCATGCAGGTAAGGCATTTGCCTTGCATGCAGAAGGACAGTGGTTCGAATCCCGGAATCCCATATGGTCCCCTGAACCTGAGGAGCAATTTCTGAGCATAAAGCCAGGAGTAACCCCTGAGCACTGCCGGGTGTGACTCAAAAACCAAAAAAAAAAAAAAAAAAATTTTTTTTTCATCTCTTTCAATTCACCAGAAATGGAGGCATCAACCTGGCCATGAGATAGTGCTAAGTCTATGGAGAACAAAACTCCAGATGATTCAGCACAGAACAGATCAAAAGTCGTGGCCAAGGGCAGGAGAGGTAGTACAGTGAGAAAGACTCAACACAGGATCAATCCCTGGCACCGCATAGGCTTTCAAGCCCTGCCAGGAGTGATCTCCGAATGCAGTCAGGAACAGATCCCAGGCACCACCTAAGTGGCTCACCAAATGCAAAAAAAAAAAAAAAAAAAAAAAAGTCCAAAGGAGGAAGTAGGAAGCCAGAATGATAGTTCTGAGGGTAAGGTGATTGCATGTGGCCAACCTGAGTTGGATCCCCAGAATCCCATCTGATCTCATATCATCCCATATGGTGGTCAAAGCCTATCAGGAGTGATTCCTGAGTGCAGAGCCAGGAATAATCCTGGAGCACCACCGGGTGTGGCCCAAAAACAAAAAAGGAAGTAATTGTGGTTCACTTGCATAGCATAGCCGCCACTGATTAGTTAATGTGCATGTGGAACATGATTACAGGGTGTGAGACAGAGAGGGGGTAACAGCAAGCTTCACTCACTCATGAGCCCTGGGAGGGGGCAGCTGAGTGGGTCATCTGGGCAGGTGACATCACTCCCCAGCATTTTCATAGTCTCCTGTAATGATTTGACTTTAAAACTGGGTAATATAAATCTGGGGACTTGAGGGACAAAGTAATTGTACATGGATTCTGTTTTATTTATCTTAACGTTCTTTGGCTGAGAGTTCAAAATTAAGATATCAGCAAGGGGACTTCTGAGAATTATGTTATGGGTGATTGTCCTTCCACTGTAACTTTACCTTGTCCTCTTTCTTTGCATCTTTTGTTCTCATAATTCAAAATAAAAAAAAAGGGGGGGGGGAAATTGGGTAATATAGGGGGCGGCGAGGTGGCGCTAGAAGTAAGCTGTCTGCCTTGCAAGCGCTAGCCAAGGAAGGACCGCAGTTCGATACCCCGGCGTCCCATATGGTCCCCCAAGCCAGGGGCAATTTCTGAGCGCTTAGCCAAGAGTAACCCCTGAGCATCAAATGGGTGTGGCCCGAAAAACCAAAAACAAAACTGGGTAATATAAACTGGGTAAAGTTTAACTGGTAATTTAACTGGGTAAAGTTACCAAAAGTAAGGCAAGGACAGGTAGACTGGGAATTCTACTGAGGGGAGGGCGGCAAGCTGATTCCCAATCTCCTCTGGGGGGCACATCCAAGTGTGGAGGAAGGGACTCCTACCCTCTCCTTCACCCCATGGGACCTCGGATGGCGACTGGCACGGCCTTCAGCAGAGAGTGGACGCGCCTAGAAAGAACTTGGGGCTGGAATGAGGGTCACAAACTGCAAGTTGGCACCAATTGCCAGCTCTGGGGCCTGTGCAGGTTCCTTCCTTCCACCTCCAAACCTTTAGGAAGCACGAACACCTTCAGGTGCATGCTCCATGTTGGTCACCAGGTGGCGGCAGAGCCCGCGACAGCGCTGCAGCCTCTGGGTGCCCTTTCCAAGGCCAGGGAAGGCGCGGCCTGGTAGGTGCCTGGCGTACCTTTCTCTGGGGTAAACATGCTCCAGGGAAAGTTTCAGTGCGTACAAGAGCATATCAGGGAAAGGCCGGTCTCCACCCAGACAAGGCCTGGTGTTTCTTCAAAGGCAGGACACGCTTAGTTCCAGCTGCAAATATCTCTTGGGCGACTATTAGAAGAATCACAGATTCAGGTCCTGGACACGCCATAGGACAGGGACACAGGACTGAGACTGGAGCCCCACCTCCAGATCTACTCAGTCGGGCCCAAATCCTGGGTTCCTCTCTTGGCCCGGCAGAATGATCAACACATCCCCTTCAAGTGACTTCCTGCTCCTTCCTGGAGCTCCTGTATGCCCAGAACACTCTCTGTCCCTTCATGTCTTCCCCTCATGATGCCCATCAGACCCATGACAAATAGCTCATGCTGACAAGGACCCTGATGTCACCAGACACTGCTTCGGTGTGACTCTCTGACTTCTCCCTGCAGCCCTCCCTCTTCCTGTGTCCCCTGTTGCCTAAAACCACCTCCTCTGCAGTGAAGACACCCCAAGGTTCTGTTCCTAGAGATGGGGTTCAGAGCATCAGAGGGAGTCAGGTGTAGATAGAGGGACAGGGGGCAGAAAAGCAGTAACCTGGCATAAGAGGTGGTGGCAGGTGTCCTTGTGCCCTAGGTTTGGGGAGGTTCATCTGTGAGACCTGAGACAGAAATTGACTTGATGGAGACTCCGATCATCAGACTGGGTTGGTGTGGACAGCTCAGGGTTAACGCCAATGGCCTGGAGCAGGGCCCTTTCTTAGGAACGGGCAGGCAAGGTGGGCACTTTGGTCTGCTCAGTACCAGCTAAGAACCAAAGGTTTTGTCTCAGGGTGTCTACTCCGTCCCTCACACAACCACACACACACATACACACACACACACACACACACACTATTTGAGCGTGTGTATACAAGCATGCACACATGTGCGTACTGCACACAGATGCTATTTGTGCAAAACATGCACACAGACACATGAGTACAGCACACACAGGAGTATGTCCAAGTCCAGACACCACTTAGGTCTCCCTGAGCAGAGCCAGGAATAGCACCTGAACTCTACTGACTATGCATCTAGAAAAAGAGAAAGAGCTAGCCAGTGAATTCAACAGAAAGCACCTGTTTAGAGACTTAAAAGCAGTCATTTCTTCAGTGCTGATGTACATAGGAGGAAAGATTATGGGGTTCATTACCCACCAGGGTAGAAGTAGACTCTTGCTCTAGTCTAAGATTCTGACTTTAAACTAAATATGCACAAGAAGGTAGGAAAAGGACAAGTAATATTAACATCTACAAACTGAGGCTTTGGAGCTGGAGTTAGTATAGTGGTCAGGGTGTTTGTCTTATATACAGATAGCCGGGTTTGATCCCTGGTATCTCTTTTGGCCCCCAGAGCACTACTAGGAATGGTCTCTGAGTATAGAGCCAAGTGTAGGCCCTGAGCACTGCCAGGTATGGCCCAAACACCATCCACTCCACCACAAATTTTCAAATTAAGTGTAACTGTTGGCAAACACAGAGGCTGAGTGTACAGGCACAGAAGCTGGGTACGGCTTCTCAAGGGAGACACAACTCTGCAAGCACCAGAGGCACGTGCTTTTGACCCTCTCGATCTTCACAATAGCAAGAGCAATGGGGCGGGGAGGGGGTTCGCTTAATGGGGCAGGAGGTTGTGAGTGTGGCCCCAGTGTTGCCCACATGCACAAAGAATACCCCCCCCCCAGGGCCCGGAGAGATAGCACAGCGGTGTTTGCCTTGCAAGCAGCCGATCCAAGACCAAAGGTGGTTGGTTCGAATCCCGGTGTCCCATATGGTCCCCCGTGCCTGCCAGGAGCTATTTCTGAGCAGACAGCCAGGAGTAACCCCTGAGCACCACCGGGTGTGACTCAAAAAAACAAACAAACAAACAAAAAAAGAATGGCCCCTGCAGCACTCTGCCCCCCCCCCAGAAAACTGGTGACCTAAAAGGATGAGAGGGGTGGAGGACTCTGAACAGGTAGGTACCAGTAAAGACTCAGTACTCCCCCCCCCCCGTTGTTCCCATGGGGGGCTCTGCATAGGCTCAGTAAGAGGTTCTGTTGGTGGGGGCTGAAGCAATAAGCACAGTGGGTAAGGTGTTTTCCTTGCATGCAGCCGACCTGGGTTTAATTCCCAGCATCCCACGTAGTCCCCTTAGCCTGCCAGGAGTGATTTCTGAGCCACAGAGCCAGGAGTAATCCCTGAGCACCACCGGATGTGATCCAAAAACAAAAAAAAATTTTTTTTTTGGCTTTTGAGCCACACCTGGTGATGCTCAGGGGTTACTCCTGGCTATGTGCTCAGAAATCGCTCCTGACTTGGGGGGCCATATGGAACACCAGGGAATCAAACCACGGTTTGATGCCTTATCACTTGCACCACCACTCTGGCCCCAAACAAATATTTTAAAAAAGAGCTTTTGTGGGCCCGGGAGATAGCACAGCGGCGTTTGCCTTGCAAGCAGCCGATCCAGGACCAAAGGTGGTTGGTTCGAATCCCGGTGTCCCATATGGTCCCCGTGCCTGCCAGGAGCTATTTCTGAGCAGACAGCCAGGAGTAACCCCTGAGCACTGCCAGGTGTGGCCCAAAAACAAAAAAAACAAAAAACAAAAAACAAAAAAAACAAAACAAAAAAAAAAAAAAAAGAGCTTTTGTTGGCCTGGGAGGGGGTGTCACTTCTCCCTTCCCCCCCCAATTCATGGGGCTAATCTGGGCAGTCCCTCATTGGGTTCTATTCTATCCACAAACCATAGAGGGCCCCAAACTTGCTCCAGACCCCCTGTAGTGTAGAGAGCTATCTGTTCCTTCTCAGTGGGACCTCTTCCCTTTCACACCTGTTTTTCCCCTTTGCAGCAGGCAGGCTCAAGTTGCTGCAGACCCTTGCTGCATGGGTAACAGCCTAGTCCTGAGCTGAGAAAGCAAGGGCTGGGTGGGTGCAGGGTTCAGGGCAGGAACTCACAGATGGCCCAATTCCAGGCAGTGCTTCCCGCTAGCTGGGGGCCTCCAGAGGAGATCCCACATTCATGGTTGGTCATAGACAGACTAACAGGCCAAACATACACTGTATGGGCAGGTTTGACATTTAAGGAGAGAAAGCCTGAAGGAGACATTTCTGTGTGGGGCCTTGAAAAAAGGCCAGGGTGAAAACAATCTCTCACCTGATCTATTCCCACATACATTTGCTTCCCCCATCCACCCGTACCATGAACTCAGAAGGTTTGTTTTGTTTTTCAGGTTTTGGGGGTCCACACCCAGCAGTGCTTGGGGGCTACTCCCATGTCAGTGCTTGGGGCTATTCCTAGCTCAATGCTCAGGGGCGTACTCCTATATCAATGCTCAAGGACTACTCCCATCTCACTACTCAAGAAATACTCCCAGTTCAGTGCTTCAAGGCCCTTCCTTCCAGGACTAAAACCCAGGCCAGGCCTCCTACACACAAATTCTAAATTTAGCTCTTTATTTTTCAAATGTAGTAGTTTGTTTTTTTGGGGTTTGGGGCCACACCCAGCAGCTCTCAGGAGCTATTCCTGGCTCTGCACTCAGAAATCCCTCCTGTCAGGCTCAGGGGACCATATGCAGGGGACCATATGGGATACCGGGTATCGAAATTGAGAGAATCCTGGATCGACTACGTGCAAAGCACCATACCACTGTGCTATAGCTCCAGCCCCCCCCAAATTTAGTAGTTTTGAAGCAGCACAGCTCCCAAGCACAAACCTTGCTCCAGGGCACTAAGAAGTCAGGGTTCCCAGCAGCCCCTGGGGCTGCCCAAATGCTGCATTCTCAGGACTCTGTCCCACTTCCCACTCTCTGGAGCAGGGTTGCTGAAGCACAGAGAACTCACAGCACCTGGGTCAGAGCCAGAAGCTGCCCCGGGCACTTCCTGCTCCTACTGTCCTCTACCAGGTGGGGGACATGTGGGCACTCTAGACATATAGGCCTCCTGAGAGGGGAAATGAGTTTTTTCTTAGAGCAATGACACCCCCAGGCCAGGGGACTAAGAAGCTGAGGCGGGAACATAGTGTACCTTCTTGTTCTGTGGTCAGGACCCAGGGGACATGCCCAGGTCACCCACCGTGCTTCGGAATGCTTCAAAATGACTACAGCTACACAGAACAGGAACCAAACGCAGGCCCCTCCACCCCTGCTCTCTCTGTGGGGGTCTGACAGCACTGCCCTCCCACTGCCCCTGTCTCAACGTGTCTTATCCTGGGGTGCTGTGGGTCTCCCCACTTCATCCGTCTCCAGTCTCCAGCCGCTATGTCCAACAGGAGACAGACAGTTTGGAAGAGAAGGTGGGTGAGGGATTATATGATTCCAACAGTAGCTATGAGCCCCTTCAACCCCTGCATTATAGTCTCCCTGAGTCCAGCCCCATGTGCTCCCCAGAAAGTCACCCCTCTCCTGGGACTGGATGCAAATAAATGGTCACTGTTAACATCTTTGGTCCTGCCCACACCTTTTGGAGAGGCCCTTTGGGAATGCTCTTCAGGTAAAACTTTCTGCACCATTGCCTTCCTGCTGGGGCTCCAACTGGCCCTGTTCCTGTGAGTAATTCTTTGCCACTGAAGCCTCAAGTTTAAGATGAGAAGGCAAAAAAAGATTTGAAAGGGAACGATGAGGAAGGGAATGGAGAGATCTTCTGAGCCACTGGTTCATTGAGCAACTCTACCTGGTTTACTGGGGCTCAGCTAGTAAAACCTGAGATTCTGGGACAACTTGCTCCAGCTCCATTTAGTGAGGCCCATCACCTCAGAGTCCCAGAGACTGCGCATTTTGGGGGGGGGGGTCACGCCCGGCAGCATGCTCAGAGTTATTCCTGGCTCTATGCTCAGAAATCGCCCCTGGCAGGCACAGAGGACCATATGGGATGCCGGGATTTGAACCACCGTCCTTCTGCATGAAAGGCAAATGCCTTACCTCCATGCTATCTCTTCGGCCCCAATGACTGCGCATTTGACACTGACAAAGTTCTTGAAACAGGAAGACTGCCCGCCTGCTCTCCATCCCCCAAATACACAAGCACCATTGGACTCAGCCTGAGGGGGCTCCTATAACCCCCAGTCCACTTTCTGAACTCAAACTACCTTCTCCCCCATCCCCACAGCCAACTTCTCCTTTTCTTGTACTCTTTAGTTTGGTCTGGTGGCAGGGGTGACCCAGGACCCCACACATTCAGAACATACTCTATTCCTAGGAGTCTTGAGCCCTGGGCCCTGCAGTCTTTCCTCTTTTGTTAAAGTAAAGCAGGGGCCGGAGAGGTGGCGCTAGAGGTAAGGTGTCTGCCTTGCAAGTGCTAGCCAAGGAAGGACCGCAGTTGGATCACCGGTACCCCATATGGTCCCCTCAAGCCAGGGGCAATTTCTGAGCACTTAGCCAGGAGTAACCCCTGAGCATCAAATAGGTGTGGCCAAAAAAACCAAAACAAAGACAAAAAGGAAAAAAGAAAAGCAAACTGAAACCAGAGATAATACAGTGAAGAAGGTGCTTGCCTTGCATGGGGCCTTCCCAGGTTTGATCCCTGGCATCCCATATAGTTCCCTGAGCATTGCCAGCAATTATTCTTGAACACAGAGTTAGGAGTAAACCCTGAGCATCCCAAGGTGTGGCCCCAAAGACTAAAGAAGAAAATTTAGGGCCGAAGAGATAGCATGGAGGTAAATCCTGGCATCCCATATGGTCCTCCGAGCCTACCAGGAGCGATTTCTGAGCATAGAGCCAGGAGTAATCCCTGAGCGCTGCCGGATGTGACCCCCCAAAAAAAATAAACAGAAAAAAAGAGAAAATTTAAACAACCAAACAGGAGGCTGGAGCAATAACACAGCGGTAGGGCGTTTGCCTTGCATGCAGACAATCTGGGAGGAAACTGGGTTTGATCCCTGGCATTCCATATGGTCCCCCAAGCCTGCCAGGAGTGACTCTAAGCCCAAAGCCAGGAATAACCCCTGAGTACCACTGGGTGTAGCCCTAAAACCAAAAAACAAACAAAATGATCAAATAAGGGTCAGAGACAATATAACTCCTATGGCCCTCGCTTTGCAAGAGGGTTCAATTCCCAACACCACATAAAGTCCCGAGAGCATCCTGCCAGGAGTAAGCTCTGAGCACCACCAATTGTGTCCCCAAACCCCAAAATGAAATAAATCAGAAGCTGGGTAGAGTTCAGGGGTAGAGCTCCATGCTTTTTTTGTTTTGGTTTTTTGTTTGTTTGTTTGTTTTGTTTTGGGGCCATACCGGGCAGTGCTCAGGGGTTACTCCTGGCTGTCTGCTCAGAAATAGCTCCTGGTAGTCACGGGGGATTATATGGGATGCCGGGATTCGAACCAACCACCTTAGGTCCTGGATCGGCTGCTTGCAAAGAGCTCCATGCTTTGTAGGTGAGGATCCAGACTTGATCCCCAGCACTGCAAATTAAAGGAAGAATAATAAAATCCAACTAAATGACAAAGTCACTGAGAGCATGTGGTGGAGAAGAGAGAGCCCCACTCTCCTATAGGACCCTCTCTTCGCAGCACCCAGGATGGTCAAGCAGAGTAGGCAGTGTGGGAGAATCCTGAGCCCCCACTGTGGGGCAGAAATAGCCTTCTCCTAAACTCTGCCCTGTCCCCTGCTGAAGGCTCATCTTCCTTCTGAAGAGAGGATGCCAGACCCCACCCCAGAGACCCCTATCTAAAGCTTCCTCCCAGTCGGAGTCTCAATTCCTTTCTGTGTCTCGTTTTTTATTATTATTGTTGTTTGTTGTTTTTGGGTTTGGGGGCCACACCCAGTGGCAATCAAGGGCTACTCCTGGCCCTGCACTCAGAAATTGCTCTGGCAGGCTCAGGGGACCATAAGGGATATGGGGGATCGAACTGGGTCTGCCCCAGGTCAGCTGTGTGCAAGGCAAACACCCTACCCCTGTGCTATTGCTCTATCCCAGGGGTCTCAAACTCGTGGCCCGTGGGCTGTTTGTGGCCCTCCATACAACATTTTGTGGCCCTGCCCTAGAGGAATCTTTCTTTGTTTTGTTTTGTTTTAGTTGTTTGGGTCACACCCCCAATGTTCAAGGCTTACTACTGACTTTGCACTCAAGGATCACCCCGACTTTGCCTCCTGTGGCCCCCAGGTAAGTTGAATTTGAGACCCCTGCTCTATCCCCTTGTTGTTTGTTTTATTTTGGGTCACAACCAGCAATGCTTAGGAAACAGTCCTGGCTCTGGAATCACTTAGGAATCATTCCTGGGGTGCTCTGAGGACCATGTGGATATCAGGGATTGAACCCCAGTTGGCTGCATGTAAGGCAAATACCTTACCTGTCATGCTATTCTGTAGCTACTCTGGCCTTTCTCTCAGTCTTTTTTGGGGGCTCAGTAGGTCTTTCCTTCAGGTATGAGCTGAGCTCTTGTGGGTGCTGGCCCTGCCCTAGTCCCCTGTGGTGCCTGAAGGAAGTCACAGCCATCTGGGGGACCCGGACAGGTTACCGTGTGTGAGGACATGAGGGCAGGAGCCAGAGCTCGTGAGTTTGCTTGTATGTTGAGCATTCACGCATGTGTGTAGCGAGGGTATGCGTGTGTGGTCTTGAATGCAAGGACTGTGTCTGGTTGTGTGTGTCATTGAGCATGCATGCAATGAGTATACACGCTTGTGTGTGATGAGTGTGTGCATCCCGTGGAGTGTGTGAATACATGTGTGCATGTTTGTGCGTGTGAGTAGTGAGCATGTTCCTCATGTGTCTTGTGCAGTTAGGCTATCTGCAGTCTTACAGTCCGCTGCTCCCATCAAGTGTGACCCCATTCCCGCAGGCACATTCGTGCTAGGCTCCAGGTCACCGGATCTCGAGGGGAGGGACAGGCTTGCGTGGGCGCCTCTGGTCCCTAACTCCTTAGGAAGCTGCTCGCTCTTTGCAGACGCTCCCTGCGCTGCCTCCCTCGCTTTGGGCTGCAGAGGCGCAGGCGCCGGCCAAGCCGACGCTGTACTGTACAGGACCTGGGAGCTGTGTTCAGGCCGGGTCGGGGAGCAGGTGAGCGACCACGCGGACCCCAGGCCCCTGGGGGCAGCTCTGCGCCGGCGTCCCCGCCCTCCCTGCTTGCCAGTGCCCTTCTGCCTCGGCTGCCATACCCTCCTCCCTGCCTGGCATCTCCCCTGTCTCTCCCGCCTGGCACCCCTCCTCCCTCTGGCAGGCACCTTCCCTCCCCTGGCATCCCAGTCTCCCTTCTAGCATCTACTCCCTTCCTCCCTCTCCCCTGATTGCCCACTGCTGGCATCTCCCCCAGCCCCAGCTTGGCACCCCTTCCCTGCCCATCTCCCTGCTCTGCTGCTTTCCTCTCCTCACCCTTGCCTGGCACCATCACCCCTCCTTGCCCCTCCCCGCCTTCCTCCACCTGCTTCTTCCTTCCCCTCCTCCCTGATGTCTGGCACATTTCCTCCTCCCCACTGCCTGGCACCATCTCCTCTGCCCATGCCATTACCTCCCTCTACCTAGCACTTTCCCTTCTGCTCCTGCCTCCTCCCATCTCCATTCCCCCTGCCTGGTTTCTTCCTCCTCCCTCCATCTCTTCTCCTCCTTCTGCCTGGCTTCTCCCTCCTCCCTCGGCTGATTCTTTTCCTCCTCCCCCTGTCTGACTTCTCTGTCTCCCTCCTCCCTCTGTCTGTTCTCCTCCCTATGGCTAGCTTGTCCCCCTCCCTCTGTCTGGCTTCTCTTCCTCCTCCTCCTGTCTGGCTTCTCCCTCCTCCCAGTCTGTCTCTTCCCCACCGTCTGTCTGGCTTTTCCTCCTCCTCCTGTCTGGCTTTTCCTCCTCCCCCTGTCTGGCATCTCCCTCCTCCCCCATCTGTCTCTTCGCTTCCTCCCTCAGTCTGGCTCTTCTCTTCCCCTACTAGCCCTACCCACTCTGGCTTTTCTCCCCCCCCCCCAAATGGTCTCTCTCCCTGCCCATCCCTTCCCTGCCACTCCCATCAGCAACCCACCCACGCCCCACCCTCCCTCTCTTCATCCCTCCCTCCTTTTCTCTCCCTCCTTCCCTCTTCTTCCCTCTCTCTCTTTTTTTCTCTCTCTCTCTCCCTCCCTTCCTCCCTCCTTTTCTCCCCCTCTTCCTGCCCAGCCTCCTCTCTTGGCCTCTCCTTCCTCCTCCTCTTTCTCAAAGTTGTCCCCAACACCTACAGGTACTCTGCTCCACTCTCCTGTGTGTCCCCAGCCTTGCAGATGTTCCAAGTTACCACCAGTTTTGGGCCTTCCTGCTCCAGGGAGGGCAGAAGGCAGCTGGCAGGGGTAGCAGGCAAGGGCAGGATGAGGGCAGAGGCAGAGGGGTGGAGGGCAGGATGCAGCTAGGTTGCTGGGTCTGAGGTCAGCGGTCAGGGGGGCAGTGGGCAGCAGTAGCAAGCAGGCAGTGGCTAGGCTACTGGGCCTGGGGTCAGTAGTCAAAGGGCAGCGGTCAGGGGTGATGCGCAGGGGCAGGTGGGCAGTGGCTGAGCTGCTGGGCCTGGGACCACAGGCATGGGGCAACACATAAGAAGCAACAGGCAGAGTCAGTGAGCAAAGGACAGTAGGGAGGGACAGCAGGCAGGAATGGCAGAACCCAGGAGGCTGTGCACACAGCGAGGAGTCCAGTGACTATGCGCTGCTGCTGGGCTGTCCTGTTGACCCTCCTAGCTGCAGAAGTGTCCCCGCTAGCTCCAACACTGCAATTCTCCAGGCTTCTCTAGGGCCTGGGGCCTCAGGCCTGCCCCCTCCCCTACCTCTCCTTCCAGGTCCTTCCTCCTCAGCATGGCCCATGGTGCTGTGGGGGCGGCCAGCCGTGGGCCCGGGGTTCGAGGGGGCACTGGATGAGCCTTTGGCCCCTGGATGGTGCCACCTATGACTCCAGGCCTCCAGCACCCACCAACTGTGGTACAGGTAAGTGGATGATGCCCAGCACCGTTGGAGGGCCTCTCGCCTACTAAAGTTAGGCAGCTGGGGTCTAAGCCAGGTTTTGGATTCAGGTGCAGATGTTCTTATTCCAGACTGGCCACACCTCTGCTTCTCCCATATGAACAGGGGTGCCCACACTGGCACACACATCCTCTGCCAACTGACAATCTGGCACAACTTTGCCTCCCAAAGCCAACATCCCAAGGGCTATGACAATCTCAAAATCTTGCAGGTCCCAGGCAGGAGAATGGGGGTGCCTGGCCTAGGGGAACCTGCTCCCCGAAATTCAGCAGGGCTCATTTGAGGGGTGCTCAATCTGCTCCCTCTAAACTCTAGCTGTTTAAGTGAACCCCTCAGCTAGGAGGAAACTATAAGCCTGGGTCTGGCTCCCATCTGCAGACTTAGCTGTGAGAAGGTGGGGTGCTAGGCTCTGCCTGATCCTCATCGTGGTCGGATTCATAGTCCAGTAGAGGTGCAGACGTAGACACCCACACAGGAGGTGACACTCAGAGCCAGGCCTCAGTGCTTTGGTAGTGCTGACTTCAAATTGTCCTCCATGGAGGCCGAGAGGGATGAGACAGTAAGGAAGTTTGCCAGAAATTCCACACATCCTGCCTGATTTCATCTCCAGCATCCCAAAGGGCCTTCCAAGTCCAGTCCAAAGTGACCACTGAGCACAGAGTCAGGAGTAATCCTTGAGCACTATTGCATGTGGCCCCCAAAGTAAAAAAAAAAATACATCTTCCATATGGGCTAAAGAGTTCATCTCATCTGGGGCTGAAAGAAATAATCCAGGAGTGAAGGCTTGCAAGTAGCTGACCCAGATCCATCTTTGCACTGCAGACAGTACCCTGATCACTGACCAGAGCCAGGAGTAATGGGAAAGAATAAAAATAAAAATAAAAGTAGAGGGGCTGGAGTGATATGATAGCACAGTGGTGGGGTATTTGCCTTACACGTGGCCAACCCCGGACGGACTTGGGCTTGATCCCTGGCATCCCACATGCCACCCCCCACCCAGTCTTCCAGGAGCAATTTCTGAGCACAGAGCCAGGAGAAGGCCCTGGGCACTGCCAGGTGTGGCTCAAAAACCTAAATAAATAAATAAATAAATGTTTAAAAAACTAAATAAAATAAAGTAAAAATAGAGATTTGGGTTCCAATGTGATAGTGCAGCAGGTAGGTTATTTGCCTTGTACTCAGCCAAGCCAGGTTCAATCCTTAGCATTCCATATAATCCTCTGAGCCCTCTAGGAGTGATTTTTGATGCAGAGCCAGGAGTAACCCCTGAGCATCACTGGGTATGGGCCATAAAGCAAAAAAAATAAACAAAAAAAGAATTTTGCCTGAGCTGAGAGCACAGGTCAGAGGCCAGAGCTTATTGGAGCCCTAGCAAGGACAATGTGAGGAGGCTTTCTGGAGAACAGGAACTTTCAAAACTCATCTTGGCTGGGCCAGTCCTGCCCCATCTACAGGGTGATGTCCAGAGGTGATGTGAGAGTGACCTCTGGAGGTGCCTAACACCCCCAAGATAATGTTATGGCAATGTCACTGGCTTTGGGGTATCTGAGGATAGGGGTTCTGATATGGATGCACTGAACCCCTGAGAGGTACAACAGTGTTGGCTCCCTTCCTGTTGAGTCCTTATAAACCATGGCTAATTTGGGGCACAGGATGCTAAGCCCTGAGGTCCCAGCTGCAGGAGGTGAGGACCCTATGTCACTTCAGGCCTAGCAGAAAGGACAGGGAATTCACCATGAATGGGGGGTGGGGCAGACATGAGGAGATGGGGGAACTCCAGGTTCTGGGGACAGCAGGTATAACCTCTTGACAACTAGGACTCCAGGGAAATGTAAGTTTCACCCTGCAAGTCCAGACCCAGCCTCTCCTGTACTCGGAAATAAGGGGCTATGACACTCTGGTTGCTAATTTTGGAGTCACATTCACAAGGAACAGGTCTGTATTTGGCACAAGTGGTGCTGGCTTAGATGCTGGGTGACCTGGGTACGTGATTCCCCATGAAGGTAACAAACCTTGCCAACATACAGATGGCACTGGGGGGCTGCAGGTGGCAGCAGTGGGCAGCTGGTGACTGTCACCCCCAGCCCTCCTGTAACTGCAGGTGAGCTTGTTGTGAGCTAAATAGGGGAAAGTCACAATCAGGGATGCCCCACTCAGGAGACTGCATACAGACACCTGGGCTTGAGTGGCCACCTGGGTTTAGAGTTGGGTTCTGGGCCCGGAGAGATAGCACAGCGGGTTTGCCTTGCAAGCAGCCGATCCAGGACCAAAGGTGGTTGGTTCGAGTCCCGGTGTCCCATATGGTCCCCCGTGCCTGTCAGGAGCTATTTCTGAGCAGACAGCCAGGAGTAACCCCTGAGCACCGCCGGGTGTGACCCAAAGACCAAAAAAAAAAAAAATAGAGTTGGGTTCTATACCCCCTGAGTCCCCACTCGAGAGGCTCAGCAGGCTTCAAGTGGGCACCAGCAGAGGGACACTTGGTGGGGTCCTGGCCCAGTGCCCTGAGCCTGGAAAATCTCAGTGTGATTCTTTGTGCATTTTCTTTATCTTTTTCCTTTTGGTTTTGGGACCACACCCAGAAGTGCTCATGGGCCACTCCTGGCAGTACTTAGGGGACCATATGTAGTGCCAGGAATTAAATCTCGGCAGGTCACATGTAAGATAAGCTCCCTCCCCTTTGTACTATCTTTCCATCCCCAGTAGTTCCTTAGATCTCTCAAACCTTCCAGTGATGTCATGAGCACCTGTGCCCCCAGATCTTTACAGATTCTTTCCCTCCTCATCCGTGGCCTTCTTAGTCAAAATAAAGTTTTGGGTTCTGGAGGAGAGCAGGAACATGGGAGAGATATGCAATTGTTCTACTATGTGTCTATTCCAGAAAAGGATTTGGGAGAATATATCTTTGTAAGGACAGGTCTTGAACTGGTGAGAAAATCTTGGTGGTAAAAGGTTACACAGAAGTGATTCTGTTTTGGGGGTCACACCCGACAACACTCAGGGGTTAATCCTGGCTCTACACTCCTGGCAGGCTCAGGGGACTATATGGGATGCCAGGAGTCGAACCACCAAGCTTCTATATGAAAGGCAAACACCTTACCTCCATGCTATCTCTCCAGCCCCGATTACTCTGAGCATCTTAAGACTCTCCAGTATGATGACCTAAGGGGGAATTGGGGCCCTAATCCTGTTCCTCATCCAGAGATTCAAATTCCCAGTCTGGAGGTACTTGGCTGGGTAGCACCTACAATACCTGGCTGATAAGTAGTGCTGGGATGTTCATTTTATTGTTTTGGCTTGCTTTTGTTTATTTGTTTTGTCACACCCAGTGGTGCTCAGATTTAATCCTGGCTCTGCACTCACTAATTACTCCTAGCAGTGTTCTGGGGACCATGTGGGATACCAGATCAAAACCAGGTTGGCTGCAGGGTGGGCAAGTGCCCTACCTGCTGTAATATTGCTCTAGCCCTGGGAGATTAATTTTAAATGGAAATGATAGGTGAGAGAGATAGCACAGAGGTAAAGGCTCTTTCCTTGAAATCAGCCAAGGGGGTTCAATCCCCATTTCCTCATAAACACCACCTGAACATCCCTGATCACAGAGCTAGGATTAACTAGGTGCGGCCTAGCCTCTTGACCCCCAATAACTTAAATGGAAATAAAGGGGTTTAGGAGAGAGGGAAGGAGGAGTTCAGCCTGGCAAGCTGTAGGCTCAGAGTTTCACCCCACCACCACCCACCACCCATCCCGGCATTACATGGCCTTGAGCACTAAATAATCAATAAATAATCTGGGGTTCCCAGACCACCCCATAAAATCAGGAGTTAAGTACAAGGTTTCTGAGTGTGGGGTGGGGTAACAGGTTTGCAGCTTAGACAGGCCCGTCCTAAGTTACCCCAGAGAGGATCCCTGAGAACCAACCACAGATTTGCTACAGGTGAGCCACACTCAGGACTAGAAGCTGAGGCTGTGGACAGAAACAGATGCTTTCTTCACACCAGATTGGCTTTCCTGGAGCTAGAAATGCAGGATACCATGAGGGATGGTACCTCCCCTGACCAGGATCAGAGAGAAGCAAATCACAAGCCATCTCTGGGCAGGCCCAAGCTCTTCTCTGCCCGCACACAGGCCCTCATTCAAGGCCGCTTCACTTTCAGCCTTATGTCTCTTCCTGAAGACTTGGGTTTCCCCAGTGAGAGTCGAAACCCCACTTAGTTATACCTTGTAGCTCCTCCAAGTTGTTTCCTTGGGCACCACCATCAGAGATAGCATGGAGGTAGGGCATTTGCCTTGCATGCAGAAGGACTGTGGTTCGAATCAGGCATCCTATATGTCCCCCGAGCCTACCAGGAGCAATTTCTGAGCGTAGCGCTGCCAGGTGTGGACCTACCTCCCCCAAAAGAAAAGAAGTGTGCAGAATTCTCATTCTGCTGGGGGCTCGAAGGTTCCCATGTTGCTGGGAATTGGACTCAAACCTTCCATGGGTGATGCAGTGCCTTGAGCTCTCTAATTTTTTCTGTTTTTTGTTTGTTTGTTTTTTGGCTTCTCCCAGTGATGCTCAGGGGTTACTTCTGGCTATGTGCTCAGAAATCGCTCCTGGCTTGGGGGAGCAAATGGGATATCAGGAATTGAACCTAGGTTTGTCCTGAGTCAGTCACAAGCAAGGCAAGTGCCCTACCGCTGTGCTACTACTCCAGCCCATTTTGTTTGTTTGTTTGTTTGTTTGTTTTTGAGGGGTTAGGGGGAGCACACCTAGTGGTTCTCGGGACCATAATGAGTGCTAGGGATAGAACCTGGGTGGGATGCTTGCAAATGCCCTCCCCACTGTCCTGTAGCTCTGGCCCCAACCCCCAGTTTTAAGTATCATGTTGCAGATTTTCTCAAGGCTGGGTCAGCTTAACACAGAGATCAGCAAGTGGCAAGTGAAGAGACAGTAGGGGAGGAAGAAGTGGCTCTGAACTACTAGTCCCCTGGACTGAGGGTCCCGCTCTCTCTGCATCCCCATGCCCAAACTGGGCCATACTCCTGCTCCTCACCTGTGCCTATCCCTGCTCCCTCCCCTCTCTAGAACTCCTGGTTCTGGATTCCTGATTCCCCCAAGCAAGTGGAAGCTTTGGTTGTCCTAAGTTGAATAGGCTTCCTTTGTCCTGGGAAGACTGCATGACCCTTGACCTCTTCCATAATAATATTTATCCCTCTGGCCCTTTGAGTGTCTTTTGGCACATCCAATTTTGGAACCTTCTAGGGTTCCCTACCAAGAGCCTGTGATCTCAGTGTCCATTGGCAGAGCTGGATAGGCCTAAGAGAGCACCCTAAGGTGGGCAGGTGTCTCCTAACTGAAGTGGGGTCCACTGCAGGGTCCAGGGGCTGGAAATAGGGGGGTTTCCAGAGCTGGGTGGAGGGAGATGCTGAACATCTACACTGAGCCTGCCACACCCTTCAGGAAGCAGCAGATAGTTTTGGCCTCAGTTTACCCCCACCCCTGTTTTATCACTGCCTCCTCTTCAGCTAAGTCTGGATTTTGTGTGGAGTCCACACCAACAGAAAGTTTTATAAATGTGTAAGAGTGGAGGTCTGCCTACTTGCACTGACTCTCCCATCCTTGCCCCATTCTGTATGAGAAACAGAAGCAGAGGGACAAAGTGACTTCCCAGGGTCTGAGAGATAGGACAGAAGCAAAGGTGCTTATTGTAGGTTGCCACCTCAGGTTCAATCTCTGGCACTGCATATGGTCCCCTGAACTTATCACTAATGCCCTTACCACAGAGCCAGAAGGAAGCCCTGAGCACTACTGGACGTGACCCCAAATATCTTCCCCCAAAAAATAAAAGCTGGAGAGAGAGAGTATAAAGGGTAAGGCACTTGCCTTGCAGGTGGCCACTCTGGTTCAATCACCAGCACCTCATATGGTCCCAGAGCCCTACTAGGAATGCCCTGTGCACAGAACCAGGAGTAAGTCCTGAGCACCAATGGGTATGACTGAACTCCCCTTTCCCCAATTAATAATAAAACATAGAGGGGCCGGAGAGATAGCATGGAGGTAAGGCGTTTGCCTTTCATGCAGAAGATCATTGTTTCAAATCCCGGCATCCCATATGGTCCCCTGTGCCTGCCAGAAGCGATTTCTGAGTGTAGTCAGGAGTATCCCTGAGCACTGCCGGGTGTGACCCAAAAATAAACAAACAAACAAAACAAACAAAAACATATAAGTGTTTTTGTGCAAGGCAAATACCCTGCCTGCTGTATTGTCTCTCTGGTCTCCAACTGAGGCTTTTTCTTCCACCCAGAACTTGAACCTGAGGACTTGAAAGCCCTATTTGGGCTTCTGACTGGGAAAGTTCAGTAAGTTGCTGGCCTTCAGGGGGTCGCTGCTAGTCAGGAAGTATAAATGTACCCTCTTTTCACATCCTGTTGGAAGCTACTCCTGCATCCAGAAGGGTAAGGGTCAGAAAGAATCTTCGGGGCCGGGCGGTGGCGCTAGAGGTAAGGTGCCTACCTTTCCTGCGCTAGCCTTGGATGGACCGCGGTTCGATCCCCCGGTGTCCCATATGGTCCCCCAAGCCAAGAGCAACTTCTGAGCACATACCCAGGAGTAACCCCTGAGCGTTACTGGGTGTGGCCCAAAAACCAAAAAAAGAAAAAGAAAAAGAAAAAGAAAGAATCTTCATCCCAACTTGTTTGTTTTTTTCAGTCATAGTGGTAGCTGCTAGTGAACCAGGGAACCTGATGGTCAAAAAGGAACAGCCAGAGGGTGAGAGATGACACTGGCTGTGAGCTCAGAATAGTAGTGCTGAAGGCCCATCTTGTTTTTGTTTATTATGGCTTTTGGGCTACACCTGGTGGTGCTCAGGGATACTCCTACACCCAGGAATTATTCCTGGTGGAATTTGGGGATATATAGGATGCCTGGAATTAAGCCCAGGTCTTCCTTGTATGAGGCAAATATCCTTCCTCCTATGCTATCACTGTGGTTCCTAAAGGCCTACCTTTGACACTAGTTCGCTGTCTGACTGAATTCACCTACTGTGTCCTTTTTATCTTCCTTTTATTTTTTTGGGGGCCAGGGTAGGTTGGAGTTTGGGTTACATTCACTGGGGCTCACAGGTTACTCCTGGCTTTGCATTCAGGGATCACTCCTTGGGAGGCTCTGGGGACCATAGATTGTTCCAGCAATCAGGAACCAGGTCATCGTTGTACAAGGCAAGTGCCTTATACCCTGCACAATCTCTCTGAACAGTTTCTCATTTTTCACAAGGGTGCCAGAGTAGCTGCCCTTTCACTTCCTGGTATGTTGAAAAGACCAAATTAAACTGGGTTCATCGAACTGTTCTATGGGTTATAAAACTCTCTACAGAGACATGTTAACTTGGAAGGGTTTGAGAGAGTCCCCCTCAGTATCTCAAGTATGGTATGGAATCCTGGTCAGGGCATCATAGCCAGAAACAGGAACTGAGCCCCCCCTTTTATTTTGGTTTTTGGGTCACACCCAGCAGTTCTCAGGGGTTACCCATGGCTCTGCACTCAGAAATTGCTCCTAGCAGGCTCTGGGGACTATATGGGATGCTGGGATTCAAACCACCTTCCGTCCTGGATCAGCTGCTTGCAAGGCAAACGCTCTACCACTGTGCTATCTCTCTGGCTCTGAGTCCCCTGATTTTTGTTTGTTTGTTTGTTTGTTTGTTTGTTTGGAGGCCACAATCAGTCATACTATGGATCACTCCTGCTCTGCACTCAGGAATCACTCCTGATGGTGCTCAGGGGATATATGGGATGCTGAAGATCAAACCCAGATTGGCTGTGTACAAGGCAAGTGCCTTACCCACTGTTCTATCATTCTGGCCCAGCTGAGCCTCCTTTTCTGAGCAGCTGATCTGAGCTAATGCCTCCTTCCTCACTGGTGGGATGCAACTCTGACACTTGCTGCCAGCCGAAGGTTGAGACCTGGGTCTCTCCTTTCCAGAACATTGTGCTAACTAAGTGAAGATGCAGGTCTGTGCTCTCTGAGTTCAGGAATTGTGCACAACGCAGCTGGAAAAGAGACTGTGAGAACTGGTTCAGGGTTGAGACGGAAATGTTTGGTTTGAACCAGGGTGGGCCACAGCTTCCCAAGAGGTCTGTGAACAGGAGTCAATACAGGATCTGATCCTGAACGCAAAAGACAGCACCCTAAGTCTGGACTGGGAAGACATTCTTGGTACATCAGCATCAAGCAAGAATGATAGAATGACATGGTCCTCTGTGATTCAGAGAATTCCTTTGCTTCGTTTTGGGGGTGATGGGGAGCTGTGATAATTGTGAACCCATTTTGCAGAGGGGGAGACTGAAACTGCATGGGACAGGCAGGACATGATGGGATACAGATTCACTCAGGACTCTGGGCTCAACTCACTAACTCATCATATCCTCCAGAGGGGGCATGAGCCCAGGGCGTGCCTCCCTGGGAACAGAGCCCTGCCCAGCAGCAGGGAGAAGCATGCTGGGTGCCTGGAAGACCTGGGAATTTTCCTAGTTACGTAGGGTGGGGTGCTGTGAGGCAGGTGCATCCTGGGCTGGGGTAGAGGAGTGGGGGTTCAAAGCCAAGGAGAAGATGGAGCCTCTTGTCTCTAAACATGTCAGTGTCATCATCCTTGGTACCAGTCATCTGAGGGCTCAAATCTCCCTTTTGTGTTGTACTAGCTAGGCCTTACAAAGGTTAAGGCGTGTGGCTTCACACCTTGTCCTGAACACAGCCTACCCCAATGTGAATCCTGGTGCTGCATATGATCCCCTGAGCACCAAAAAAATTAAGGAAGATAGAAATAAACAAAAATATAAAATGTTTTAATGCCAAAAGAATGTGGTGGAATAAACCTGAAACTGTGAAAAATGAAAAGAAAAAAGAAAAGAAATAAACAAGACAGCACAGCAGTAGGGTGTTTGCCTTGCACATACATGTCCAATCTGAGACAGACCCAGGTTTGATTCCCATACGGTACCCTGAACGTGCCAGGAGTGATTTCTGAGTGCAGAGCCAGGAATAACCCCTGAGCACTGCCACATGTGCCTCCCCCCAAAAAAGAGAGAAATAAATAAATATAATAGGCTGGAACAAGCAGGAAGCTTACCTTGCACAAGGCTGACCCAGGGTTCAATTTCCAGCACTCCACAGGGTCTCCTGAAACTGCCAGGAGTGATCCCTAAGTGCAGAACCAGGAGTAAGTCCTGAACACCGATAGGTGGGGCTCAAAAATACCAAAAATCCGGGCCGGCAGAGATAGCGCAGAGGTAGGGTGTTTGCTTTGCATGCAGCTAGCTCTGGGGTGTTTGCTTGGCATGCAGCCAGCTCTGGATAGACCTGGGTTTGATTCCGGGCATCTCATATTGTCCCCTGCTGTTGCTGGGTGTGAAAAAAAAAATCAGAACAAAACAAAAACTATCTATTCTCAAATACTTTTCTGGAGGACTCTTGTTACACAACTGACCAAAAAAAATCTTCTTTTTTTTTTGGTTTTTTAGACCACACCCGGCGTTGCTCAGGGGTTACTCCTGGCTGTCTGCTCAGAAATAGCTCCTGGCAGGCACGGGGGACCATATGGGACACCGGGATTCGAACCAACCACCTTAGGTCCTGGATCGGCTGCTTGCAAGGCAAACACCGCTGTGCTATCTCTCCGGGCCCCCCAAAAAATCTTCTAACTCTCCCATTGGTAAAGGTTATACTCAGAGGTCAGGACTCTAAGGATAGGACCATGTACGGGTGAGGTGGGCAGACTGCCTTCCAGAGGGTGTGAGAGAGTGCTAGGTGCCTCCAGGAAGGTGCAGCTAAGGGGTAGTTCCTCACCTAGCTTCTTCCTGCCCCAGTATCTCACCCTGTCAGGCCCCAGCATGGATCCCCTCCTCACTGGGCACCACTGCAGGGTCCACTTCACCTCTGCTCCTTCTGATTATCCCAACAGTGCTGGGAGGCTAGAAGCTTTGCTCGGTGCTCTAAGGGGTTATATCTTGTGCTTTCCCCAGCCCACAGAGCTGCTGGGTGCAGGGTCCCCACCAGCTGTGACTCCCCTGCCCTGTTTCCTTTCCATTCCCCATCCTGCAGCACCCTCAGGCTTCCCACCTTAGATTCATGCTGCTCCTCAAGCCATGGCTCCAGGGAGTTGCCAGGGTTTAAGCTGAGCCCAGACCCCTACCCAGCTCCCTGCACCACTTCATTTAACCACTATGCAAGTGCTGCCATATGCCCACCAAGTTGTGTTCTACATACATGGGACCTCAGTTCTTCTTTCCCTTCCACTTGAGAGCTGGCAGGGACTCCTGTACTGGCAGCAAAGCACAGGCAGGGCAAGAAATAGAAGAAAAAGGTCATGATAGCTGGTGGTCCAGCTGTAGACACCTGTGCTGTGTGCTCTGAAGATGTTTACCCTCAAATCTCATGTCTGCAAATGGGTGCCTTTTTGATGTTGGAGGGGATGAGGGATTGGCTGGAGAGAATAGACAGGAGGAGACATTAGCCTTGCACACAGCCAATCCTGGTCCTGTCCCCGGCACCCCACAAGGTTCTCTGAGTGCCACTTGGTATAATCCTTAGAGCAGAGCCAGAAGTAAGCCCTGAGTGTTTCAGGGCAGGGCCCCAAAATCTCCCCCCCCAAAAAAAAAAAAGTTACTGGCTAGAGCCCAGAGTCCCTTGACACCAATTCATGTAGACATGGACTCTTCAATAGCATTATTAGGGGTTAGAGAGATAGTATAGCCGGGAGGGCACTTGCCTTGCACACAGCCAACCTGGGTTTGATCCCTGGCATCCCATATGATGCCAAGCATGATCAAGAGTAGTTCCTGGGGCCGAAGCAATGGAGCAGTGCTAAAGCATTTGCCTTGCATGCGACTGACCCAGGACCAACCCACACCTGGCGTCCCAGCCAGGAGTGATTCTGAGCACAGAGCCAGGAGTAACCCCTGAGTGTCACTGGGTATGCCCCCCAAAAAAGAGAGTAGTTCTTTTCTTGTTTTTATTTTTTGGGTTATACCCGGCAGTGCTCAGGAGTTACTCCTGGCTCTACACTTAAAAATCACTCCTGGCAGGCTTGGGGAACCATATGGGATGCCAGGATTCGAACGACCATCCTGCACAGAAGGCAAAGACCCTACCTCCATGCTATCTCTCAGCCCTGAGAGTAGTTCTTGAGCGAAGAGCCAGGAATAACCCCTGAGCAACACCGGGTATGCTCCCCCTCAAACAAAAGAGAGTAGGGCCGGCGAGGTAGCGCTAGAGGTAAGGTGTCTGCCTTGCAAGCGCTAGCCAAGGAAAGACCACGATTCAATCCCCTGGCATCCCATATGGTCCCCCCAAGCCAGGGGCAATTTCTGAGCGCTTAGCCAGGAGTAACCCCTGAGTATCAAATGTGTGTGGCCTGAAAAACAAAAAAAAAAAACAAAAAAACGAAAAAAAAAAAAAAAGAGTAGTTCTTGAGCGAAGAGCCAGGAGTTACCCCTGAGCACTGTTGGATGTGGCCCCCAAACAAAAAAGAATAGAATTTCCAAGCCCCAATTGGCAGCCATATGATGGAAAAAATGTTTCCGGCACCTAACCAAGCTCAGATCCATCATCCATAGGGGCTGTGGAACATCTATCCAGAGCAGGACTCCAGGACTCCAGATAGCTAAACAATGGGAGATGGTGTAAGATGCTAGTGAAAGGACTGGGTCCCTGTGGCTTGATCTGGAAGCCAGTGTACAGGCAAGGAGCAGGCTGGGAGGCAGCCAGAGGGATAAATTATAAAGCTGGGTAGCAGAATGAAGGCACCAGCTCACATTCATGACGGGTGCTGGAGCCAGGGTCTGTTGCCCAAGTGGTTACTCCAGCCCTGAGACCACTGAGCTCTTTGCCCAGTTGTGAAATCCTTCATCTAAGACTGACCTCCCCATCTCCTCTCAACCCCATATACTTCTGTCTGGTCCCCGAGAAATCCTGTGTCTAGTCCCCGGGAAATCCCATCTCTGGGCAGAGAGAACGCCTTTGAGTGTGCTTCGATCATATCTCCTGCTGTCTTCTGATGCCAGTTAGGACATTGTGTTCTCCAGACCCACAGCTGCTGCCCAGTAGCCCCTAAGCATCCACTGCCCACCCCATCGCTGGAGACCACATATCAGGGTGGCCAGGCAGGGCATGTAACACAGTTATATGACATATATGTGTGTGATGCCCACATGGAAGGCTCATCTATTCATAGAGCAAGGCATCCTTCAGTGTGCCCATAGGATTTTTTTCCCCTAAAAGGTAATGAGAATTCTTATACAGGAACAAAAGGAAACTTCTGAAGCATAACAACATGTTTTAGAATTTATATTACCATTGGGTCGGAGAGATAGCATGGAGGTAAGGCATTTGCCTAGCTTGCAGAAGGTTGGTGGTTTGAATCCTGGCATCCCATATGGTCCCCCGAGCCTGCCAGGAGCGATTTCTGAGCATAGAGCCAGGAGGAACCCCTGAGCGCTGCCGGGTGTGACCCAAAAACCAAAAAAAAAATGTATATTACCTGTGTATGGGAGGGTGTTTTTTATTTTTGTTTTATTGGGGGAAGATTGGGACATACCCAGAGGTGCTCAGGCACTGTTCCTGCTCTGTGCTCAGGAGTGACTTGTGGCACTGTTCAAGGGGCTAGATGCAGTACTATGGGTGAATAGAATTGACCACATGCAAGGCAGGTGCCTTACCTTGGGGTATACTTTATTTTATTTTAGAGGACCTGAGCTGTGCTCAGGGCTTACTGCTGGCTCTACACTCAGGAATAACTCCTTAACAGTGCTCAGGGGACCCTATGTGATGCCAGGGACCAAACTGGACCCCTCTGACCAAGACAACCGAGTTCATGGACAGTTTGAATCTTGATTTGCTTCTTTAAAAGGCATTGGGTGCCAGGGAGGTGGCAACTGGACAATTGGAGCAAGTGTTTTATATGGCAGTTTCCTTCTCTTGAGCACCACTGGCACCCCTCCTCACTGCACTAGGCGTTTCACCCCCCAAAAAATAAAGCAGGTGATGTGACTCAGCAGGAGGGTAATTGCCCAGCAAATATAGGGTCTCAGGATAGATCATTATACATTGTGTTTGTGTGATTATTCCCATAGGAAAGTAAATCACAACTGACCTTAGGGACCAAGGGTATGAGGTTGGGAGACACTCTCAATCTGCAGTCCCTTCTCCCAGCACAATGACATTGGCTTTAGGGCTCCATAGAGCATCTGTCCTCCTCCACAGGAACATGCATGTCCATAGGGCTATACATCAGTCACCAGCTTGTGTGACAGCCCACAGCAGGCATGTAAAGAATCTGAGGTCCTCACCTTTGAGATACCAGAACTCTTCTAGTTGGGATTTGTCTACAGCTGATATAAAAATCCCTACCTTGGGCTAGAGTGGTAGCACAGTGGTAGGGCATTTGCCTTGCACGTGGCTGACCCAGGATGGACACGGGTTTGATCTCATATGGTTCCCAAGCCAGGAGCGATTTCTGAGTGTAGAACCAGGAGTAACCTCTGAGTGCTGCTACCTGATGTGCCCCCTCCACCCCCCCAAAAAAAAACAACCAAAACCCCACCAAGAAAACAGCACTTAATTCCCTGCATAACCCTTCCCAAGAACCAAAATAAGCAGTTGGAAAAGGTAAGCTAGGAGAATAATTCAATGATATGGAATGGTAGCTGGCAAAAGGGTGAGTGCTGCCCTAAACCCCAGCAAGATGAGGCATGTGGAAGGTGGAAGAAGAGGCTGCATCTAAAGAGAAGGAGAGAATGTCAGGGGTGGAACTGTCCCCTGGGGGGCTGGGCTGTCCTTCCTTATGGATTCACCTCCCCATCTGTCATTACCATTGGGCCTCAGTCCCCCAAAAGTACTCTAGTGAATTGTTCTGACACTCCAACTCTGCTCCCAAAGCCCAGACGACATTAGTTATATCCTCCAGAAGTTTCTTGGATGTGGGGGATGAAGCTACCAAGAGTTTATCCTGACCTTGGAGTTGAGATGGGAGAAAAGAAAAGAAGTGGGGTGCTGGGGCAGAACTGGGGAATGTGTTCAGCCTGGAGGTAGGAGGCATCCCAGGTCATCCCTCATCCCATCCATAATCCTGGATGTCAAAGGTCAGGAAGAGCTCAGAGCACCCCATTCCAGGAGCCTTAGAGCGGAATGAGCAGAGTGGGATGTCCATAGGAAGCCACAATATTCAGGAGATGCTATCAACTTGGGGGTCCCCAGCTTCCCAGACAGGAATAGGCAAGATGGATGGCTTCAGCTGGAGAGAGGCGTGGGGAGCACATGGGTACCCTGGCCCTGTTTCCCAAGAATAGCAGAGAATCAGGTAGGAGAAGAAGAGGGGGTGTCTCTGGGGTCTTTATGCTTTGTTTGTTTTCTTGCATTACACCTGGCAATGCTCTTAGGAGCAAGGGCTATTCAAGATCTATGGCTGGGGTTGTCGCCTCCAGGGATCAAACCTGAAGGTTCCTCCTTGCAAAGCAAACCTACGTTGGTGCAAAGGGGGCTGTAGGCCAGAAAGGTTTTGTGGGACCATCTTTGCCACCATATTGCACCATACTCAGGCCTCTGCCCTTTGCTTGCACAGGCCCTGCCCACATTTCTGCACCCTACACACAGCTCCATTCATCTCTGCCAAGGTGGGAAATGTGCTGCTTCCAGAGGCCCCTCACTGAGTCTCAAACTCAGACAAGAAATGTCAGCTAAACAGGGCTGCAGTGAGGTAGAGTGCAGGTCCCAAAGGCTCCTGAACAAAAAGCTCAACTGGGCAAGAGGGAAGACTCAGTCATGTAGCTTCATGCTGTGCCTGCTTAAGGGAAGCCCCACCCAGGACCCCAAGGCTAGGCTGGCAGCTTGGGATGATGCAGTGTTGGATTCTGGGACAGAAGGCTGGGAGCAAGCAGGACTGTGAGCAGCCCCTTCCTCAGGATGGCCTTGTTTCCTGTTTCTGTGACACTCCATCTCTGCATTCCTGAGCCCCTGCATTCCTCCATCATTTCACTGTGTCCCTGCATCCCTCTATCCCATCATCCCTCCATCCATCCTTCCTTCCCTGTATCCCTGAGTCCTTGCACTTGTATGTGCCTGCATCCCTCTCGCTGCTGTCTGTGGCAGTCTCCTTTGCTTTCTACTCCTTTCTGGTTCTGCTCTGACTCGAGAACCCTTAGATTTCAGAGCAGAGATGCCCCCCCCCCCTTAGGCAAACCAATTCCCCAAGGTCACACAACTGGCGCAGTGACCTATTTTCCCTTTGTATTTTGTTTCTTTCTATAGGTTTTGTGTTGTCTTGCATGTGAAACACAGGAGCTGCCCACTGCCCTGAGCTGTAGACTGTCCCTTTGACAGGGGGGAGAGGGGGCCCATGGGTCCCATGTCCTCCCTAGCAGGAGGAGCAGGAAGGGAAGAAAGCCCTCACTGGGGAGGGGGTAGTGCAGCCTCCCCTCTGCCCAGCTCTTAAGGCCACACTTTGTCCCAAGGTCTCCTCTGGGTTCTTGGGGCTGAGACAGCTACCAAGCAGGGAGGCTGGCTTCAACTGTCTTGGGGGACCCCCTGATAGATCCAGGGGTCAGTGGCACAAGGAGCTAGAGGCAGCTGGGTTAGGATCGAACCCAAACACAGGAATCAGAGATGCTGGACCTGAGTGCTCCAGGCAGGCCTCCTCTTTCTTTTCCTCCTCCTCCTTCTCCTCCTCCTCCTCCTTCTCCTCCTCCTCCTCCTCCTAGTTCTCTCTCGGTTTCTCTCTCCCCTCCACCCCCCCAATCCCGGAGGCTGATTCCATTCCTCCAAGGAAAGCTTTTTATTGATGGGGTTGGGGAGAGAAAGAAAGAGGGAGAGAGTGCACCCCTGCCGTCCGCTTTCCTTTGTTCCTCCCAGCCTGCCTCCCTTCTCTCCCTTTTCCAGCCTCCCCACTAGCCAAAGCCTCCCCTCCATGTCCTGCTCCCTTGCCTCGCCCCTCCTTCGCGTGGGGGGGGGTCCCCCAGAATGGGACCTTCCCCCCGGGGGGCGCGACCCCGTCTTCCCCATCTTCCCGCAAGGAAGGAGTTAAGTGCGGGCCTCCAGCTCCCGCCTCCGCCTCCCGCGCGCCGCGATCCCGCAGTTAGGCCCCGCGCTGACCTTCAGCAGCGGGAGGCCGCAGTGCGCATGCCCGGCCCTGCCCGGCCCGGCCCGGCCTCTCTCCCGCCGCTGCCCCGGGGCCGTGCGGGAGGGCGCGGGCGGGCCGGGCCGGGAGTGCAATGCGGGAAGGGGACTGGCTGAGCCGGGCCCGGGCTCGATGCAAGGGGCGGGGGCCCTCGATCCGTCCCGCCGGCCGCGGCGCATCTCTCCCCGCGCTTTGGAGGAGAATGCTTTGCCATTTGGTGCTTGCTGGTGGTGCCTCGGCGAGGGAAGGAGAGATGGGGGGACGACAGGGGGGACTCCAGACTGATCCAGGCCGCTCCCCGTGGTGCGAGGAGGGTAGCCCAGGCCCTAAAGATTGGGGCTGCCCCCCGGGGGGTGCTCCCCTGCCCTAGGGAGCCCGGGCCGGCATATGGCATCCTCCTGGGATTGATCTACTGGGTGGGATGGGGGAGAGGAACCTGGCCCTGGGCATCCTCAGATGTGCCTCTGGGTGTGAAGGCCCCTGGGTCGCTGCTGCTGCTTTCGGGGTGCAGCCCGGAGCGGGGTGGGGTGAGGTGAGAGGGGCTGCCAGTGAAAGCCAGGCTGGGTGACCCTTCTGGCCTGGGCATGTGCCCCCCCAGGGGGGTGGGCATGCATTGTGTCTGCCACCTGTAGTCAGGTGTTACCTCAAGAGGTGGCCACAGATAGTCTGGTTCCCCGCTGGTGGAGGGGAGGGGGCGTCTGTGGGCAGCTGCTTGGGGGTGTACACTTGCCCCTAGAAAACATCCCCAACCCGGCAGCCATCCCACTCCCCGCTGGCTGGCCCCTCCCTCCATCCGCCTGCAAATCTGCCACTTCCTCCCCAGCTTTTCCCAGAGGCCTCTCTCTAAGGAGTTCCAAACTCTGGGCTCCTTCCTCATGAGGATTCTCCCCCAGTCCAGTCCTTGGAATGTCCCTGTGTCCATGCCAGAAGCTTCCACAGAGAAGGGAGTTGGCCAGCAGGGACTTAGCACCCTCAGGTACTTACCTACCTGCCTTTGGTGAGCCCCAACCACTAAGGAGGTGGCAAGTGTTGGCAGCCTTGGGCCCTCTCCAGATTCTGTGCCCAGTATTGGAGGACAGTGGTGTCCAAAGACCTCAAAAAACACTCAAAGATACATCATGTACGGGGTACATCCACCTTCCAAGTGCGTGGGTGAGAGTGGGAAGAAACATAGACCAGGCACCAGGGTGGGGCGCTGGGAAGGCTTCCTGGAAGAGGGGACCCAAGTTGGTTGGAAAAGATGAGTGTAGTGTGGAAGGGGCAGTAAAGGGGAAAGATGAGCAGTTAATGGTGATGAGAGCTGCCAGGGCACTTAGCAGGCTGTAGGCGCCTCCTCAGGTCCCCAACCTCCCTGGCTGCTGGCTCTGGGCACAGTATGGTGGGCCTGGCATGCAGCCCCGGGAGAGATGCAATAGGCGAGACTCCTGGGTTCCTGCTGAGCCAAAGAGAAGCGAAGTCCAGGGGCACAGGCTTCTCTGCCCTCTTAGTGACACCAGTGGACAATGACAGGGAGCACAGGTAGGACATGGGCCCAGGTTTAGAGCCAATCTCTGAGGTGCTCAGTTCCCACCTCTGAAGGCCAGGAGGACCCTGAGGTAATCTTGCAGCCAGTGCCCCTAACCTTCCCTAGATTCTGGCAGTACACCCCATATGTCCTGGAAGATGGCCCCATGGTTCCTAGGAGAAGAGAGGTACAGTGCCATGGCACCCAGCTTGAGGGGGTTCTCAGGACTGGCCCCTCCAGTTCACCTCCGCATCCCTCCTACCCCCAGGTCCTGCCACCATTGGGGGTTCTTGAGGCTGGCCCTTGCCACCACACACCCACCCCTTCCCCAGCTCAGCCAACAAGCCCCCACTTGCCTCTCTCCCTCAATCTTCCAACCCACCAAATTTCTGGTCTTCACACCACATTCATTCCTTTCCTGTTCAGGGAAGCCCTCTTGGCGGAAAGCAAGCGGGCCTCCACTTGGCCGGACTTTCTCACACTGGAGACAAAGAAAGACTCAGAGACCCAGAAATAGATGCACAGGGGCCGCGTCCAGCCACACAGGCTCGCTCCACACTCGAGAGTGGACATTCGTGTGCCCACACCCACCCACCTTGAGCCGGGGTGCGCGTGTCCACAAACACATCACACGCATGCACACACATAGAGAACCACCTAGACTTGGGCACACACACACACACACACACACAGACACACACACACACACCTCGATGCAGACTGGGGGACCCGCCTCCCGGGCACACCCACCCGCTGGCTGGCCGCTTGGGGGTGGGGTGGGGGTGCGGGAGGCCTCTTCCTGGGCCAATCTCCCCCCCCTCCCCAACTCCCGGATTCCTTCCAGCGAATGCTTCCCTACTTGGCCGGCTGGGTCTCTAGGGAAAGGGCCTCAGAAATGCAGCAGCAGGAGCCACTTGGGGGGGTTGGGGGAGGGGGATCTGCCCGTTTCGGGCCCGGCCTGGCCTTGCTGGAGCATTCTCCCACCCGACACACTATTTGTGGCCACGGAGCTGGGGTGGCCGGCGAGCCCCCCACCCCTTGCGCGCGCGCCCCACTCTCCACGGTCGGTGGAGGCGGCGGCGGCGGCAGCGGCCCAGCGCCTGGGCGGCCGGCGGCTTGCAGAGCCCGGACCGCTTATCTGCGCCGCTCGCTCGCTCGGCCCAGCGAGGCGGGGAGAGGCCGGCGCCTGCGTCCCGGCCGAGCGCACAGGCGGACCCCGGGCCGCCGACTATTTCGGGTTATCAGCGCAGGAATGCGGCAGCCGCGGCGGCGGGCGGGCGGGCGGCGTGGGCCGTGGGCCGTCAGGGCAGCCCTGAAGGGGCCCCCTCCCCACTCCGCTCGAGTAGAAGTGTGAGAGAGCCCAGCAGGACTCAGAGGGGAGAGTTGGAGGGAAAAAAAGGCAGAAAAGGGAAAGAAAGAGCGAGCGAGCGCGAGAGAGAGAGAGAGAGAGAGAGTGAGAGCCGAGCTGCCGAGCCCACCCCGATGGCCGCCGACGAAGTTGCCGGAGGGGCGCGCAAAGCCACGAAAAGCAAACTTTTTGAGTTTCTGGTCCATGGGGTGGTGAGTGGGGGAAAAGTTAGCGGGGGAGGGAGGAGGGCGAGCGAGCTGGCGCGGGCTGAATGGAGGGATGGTGGGGAAGGGGGTGCGCCGGCACCCCAACAGGGGATGCCCCCCCCGGCCCCCCAGCCGTGGGCCCCAAGCCGGCGCCCGCCCTGGCACCCGGCCACGTCGCCAGTGGCTGGCCCGCCGGGAGGGAGGGAGGGAGGCACTGGCAGGGTGCTCGCCAGGGCCCGAGTGGGACTTGGGGACGCGCCCCCACCCCCAAGCTGGGGGGTCCCCTGGCTACCAGAGTGCTGTCTCCCTTCTTTCCACATCTGGGGGAGTGGTCCAGATGTGGCCCCTGGTGTGGGGGTGAGGGGTGGGGGTGGGGACAGGACTTGAGCTGGGAGCTCTCTGGTCATCTTTGGGAATATTGTTCTGAGTGTGGCAGAGCAAGACGCAGGTGACCCCCCCACCTCCAGGAAAGCGGGGTCCCGGAGCCTGGGACAGAGAGAGGGGACACACCCCTAGGGACAGGGAGGGGGGGGCTGAAGATTTCCTGGGGGAGGGGCAGCACCGGAAACTGCTGTCCAGGATGCCTCAAAGGTGTGAAAGGAGGCAGAGAGTGGGGAGTAGCTCACAGATAGGAGGGTAGCCCCCACTGGAGTGGCCTTTAGGGATGGGGGGGGGGTCTCTAGGGCCAGGACTGTGAAAGTGGCTCCGATCTGGGTGTGTGAGTGAAGGCTAGGGCTCGCTCCAGAACTTGGTCTGGGTTCAGAGGAAGCAGTGAAGTTTATAATGGTCAGATCTGGTGGTGACCCCCATGGGATCACTCTCAGAGGAGAGGATTCTTAGACTGGTGATCATGGCTGGGGCCTAGCAGGGATCTCCCCTCTGGGGGCCTGGTCTGAGGGTACGCTAAAGTCTCTCTTTGAGGGGATCCCCAAGCCAGCCTGCCTCCTGACCCCCAGGCTTCTGTGAGTAGCTAATAGCTCTGAGCTTGCTGGTTAAAGGGGTCCCACTTAAAAGTGATTACACATCGGCCAACTTAGAACTTGGGTTGTGGGGGGCACTGCAAGACCCTCTCTCACTACCTGAGTACTCTGAGTGCTGTTAGGGAATGACCAGGCCTGGGCTCCAGAAAAATCCAAGGGGCTTGAGTGACAGGCCCAGGTGGGGCAGGGAGGCCCCATAGTATAGCACACAAGCCACAAGCCCTTTCCCTGTGGGAGAGATGGGCAGGGACAGCTGGCTGGTGGAGTCAGGTCGGACCAGGTGGGGGCGGGGTGGGGGGACAGGAGGGTGCTGGTAGGGGCAGCTGCATTGCTGGAGGGCAGTGCATGGGGTACAGGGGCCACAGGCACCCCATCAGCCCCCTCACCTCCTTCCTGTTGCCTGAATTCCCACCTCTTCCCTTTACCCACTACTCTGCAGCCTCCTGGAAGTTGGACCAAAACGGGGTCTTAATAACCCCTGGGCCCTCTCTGCACTTGTTGGGGTGGGGCTGTAGAAGGAGGTGGTGGGCACCACTTTGGGGGATGCAGGCAGAGGAACCTGGCGGCTCTTCCAGCTGGGAAAGGGGGCTGGAGGGAGTCTCACCTTTGCTGCCTTCACCTTGAAGCAAATCCTTGGGATGGGCTCAGTTTATAGAAGACCCTGGGTGTAGCCATTGGGAATTAAGATCAAAGTGATTTTGGGGAGGGGGGTGAGTGGGGGTACCGAGGGTCAAGAGTGCCCTTTATCCCCAATTTCAGGGAGCTGAAGTGGGCCTGGACCCTAGCCAGCCACTGAGACTCGAGGAAGGGGGGTGCTATTAGCTAGAACCTGAGAAAGACAAAGCCCGGGGTCCCTCCCAAACCGTGCACGGGGCGGCATGACCTTGGCCGCGTCGCATTTCTCCTTGAGCCCCAGTGGTCTCGTCTGTCAAGTGGGGACTGCGGGGGGCTGGGTCCTGGCCGCCTGGGGGGAGGCCTTAGCGGGTGCCCGTCCTTGGGCAAGGTGGAAAGGCGCCCCGAGCCCCGAGCCTGCAGATCGCGCCCGCAAAGCCCGGAGCCGCGGTGCCGGCTTCATTCGTCTCCTGCAGGGGCTGCGGGAAACGGGCGCCCCAGCTTTCTTCTCCCGCCCGCGGCGGCAGCTTCGGGGGGTCCCCAGCCCGGGGGGCGGGGGGCGGCTGGGAGGGGCGGGGAGACCCACGTGGGCTCGCCGAGCTTGCAGGGCAGCCCCCCGCCTCCGCCTCACCCCTCGGCCCGGCTCTGACCCGCGGACGCCTTGTCTGTTGCTCTCCCCCGCCCCGCATCGCACCCGCACCCGCGCCCGCGCCCGCCCCGCAGCGCCCCGGGATGCCGTCTGGAGCGCGGATGCCCCACCAGGGGGCGCCCATGGGACCCCCGGGCTCCCCGTTCCTGGGCAGCCCCGCCGTGCGACCCGGCCTGGCCCCCGCGGGCATGGAGCCCGCCCGCAAGCGAGCAGCGCCCCCGCCCGGGCAGAGCCAGGCCCAGAGCCAGGCGCCGCCGGTGCCCGCCGCCCCCGCGCGGAGCCGCAGGTGAGTCGGGGCGGGTTGGGGCGGGGCGGGGCGGGGCGGGACCCGGCTCGGCCCCCCGCGATCGCCGCGGCCCCGGGCAGCGCCCCCTGGGCCCGGGGGCGGGCGGAGGGGCCCCGGCCCGGCTCCCTTTGTGTGGCGTGGCGTGGCGTGCCCACCGTCGGGAGGGAGAGGGACCCAGACCTGGACGAGACGGGCGGCCGTCGCGCCCCGCTGGCCCGGGGACGGCCACCTGCCCTGGCCCGTGTCCACGCCGCTTCCCGGGGCTTTGGGGGGTATGCACCTCCGGGAGCCGTGTCCCCCTTCCCCAGTGTGACCCTTAGATCTAAATCTAAAGCTAAATCTGGGGCGGGGGGTAGAGGTTGGCAGTGTGCCCTGTAATGGGTGGGTGGTCTCTGCCCAAGGGCTGCCCCTAGTTCTGTCCTGTGCCCCCCCATCAAGGGCATGCATTCGCATCTGGGGACCCCAAAAGCTCCTGCTGCTGCTGCTGCTGCTGTTGCTGCATGGCGCTGTCCCTCTCTTCTCTGGGTCCCAGACTTTTTAAAAAGCGCACTAGATGGGCTCCCCAGAAAGGTGAAAGAAATCTGGCTTTTCATCATCTCTCCTCTCTCCCCCCCACCCAAAAAAAAAAGAACTCTTCATTGACTAGACTGTCCTTAGGAATTCTCTGGCCACGTGAATAGTCTCATTTTAGACAGTAAACACGTCCCTGGTTGATCTCAGATAACATCAGAAATGTATGCCCAACGTATCATTATTATGGTAATAATAAATAAAGGGCGCTTGCCTGGCCCTAAAATTTAAAAAAAAAAAAATTTTTTTTTTTATTTACAAGGTGTTGGGGGGCAGCAGTCGGGGCTACCACAAGGGGGCAGTGTGTAACCATCCTTGCAGCTGGGTTTCCAAGAGGGCTTTCAAGGGGTGCACTGGGCAACCAGCACCTTAGGACGCTGGGAGTCTAAGTCCAGACAGCTCCTCCGGCCCACTGCCACCCAGGGGACACCTCCTTTCTAGATCCGTGTATCTGGGTTCTGTTAGCCCATCAGAGAGTAAGGATGTTCAGACCCTTGGGGGTGTTGTCCTCTGTGCCCAGGGTACAAATCAGGTATGGCAGCCCAAGGATGCCTCAAACCCCTGGCCTTTTGGGGCCTTTGCTGAACCTCACAACTGTGCTCCGGCTTCCCCAGTGCCCCTTAGACTCTGCAGTCCCCCTCCTGGACCGCAGGACAGGGTGGGGTGGAAGGCTGTGGGAACCCCAGCCTGGCAGGCGGAGATGTCGGGATAATTTAGCAGGTGGCCTCGTTACTCCCAGATCTGTCGCCATGGTAACCTGTTTTTTTTCTTTAAAAAATGTACAGTGCCAAGAGGAGGAAGATGGCTGACAAAATCCTCCCTCAAAGGGTGAGTCCATTCTGTAGCCCCAGCCCCCATCCTGCTGCTGCCACCCCACCCTTTCCCACCGCACCCCCTACTGCCTTCCACTGGAGCACACCGCTCACTTCGCCACTTTTTGTTTCCAAAAAGCTCGTTAAGAAGAGGGGCTTCCCAGGCCAGAGGGAGGGTGTGGGGTGGAGATGAGGGGAGCCTGCAGGGGTCAGGAACTCGGAGTGTACACAACTGTTTTTCAGCCACCCTAAGATGTACAGACATAGGACAAAGAGAAACAAATGAGAACTTGGGGACCAGAGACTAGGGGGGCGGGAAGGAGGGGGACCAGGATACAGAAGCTGGTGAGGTCTGGCATCCTGACATTGCTCCCAAGGCCTGCTGAAGACAGGGAACCACAGCTGGGAAACCCCTAGTGGTGTCTGGGTTTGGGGACAAGGTAGAGGCAAGTAACCAAGGCACCCCACTGTCTCAGGGATCCCAGAACCCTATCTATGGTCATAAACTGCACAAAGCCCAGGGCTGGGTACCAGGGTGAGGAGGCTGGGCAGGCGAACCTCCAGGCTTGGGGTGCTAGGTGGAGCGGGGGAGCCTAGCCCAGCTTCCGACCTCCTCTGTAGCATAGGATTCCTGGGGGAGAAACCCCAATTTAGGCTTTGTGTTCCAGAACCAGGACACCCCCTCCCATGTTCTGCCCCTGGTGCCCATTGTCCTAACAAGACTGTCCAAGATGCTGTTTCCCCGGGCCCCATCCATACAATTCTTCCCTCCCAGATTCGGGAACTGGTCCCAGAGTCCCAGGCTTACATGGACCTCCTGGCGTTTGAGAGGAAACTAGACCAGACCATCATGAGAAAGCGGGTGGACATCCAGGAGGCGCTGAAAAGACCCATGAAGGTGTTTTGGGGGTTAGAGGGCTCAATGTCCTGTTCCTAGATGGAGGTGGAGGAGGGAGGAGGGGAGACACTGCCCCCCAAGTCTTGCTCTCTATTTTCAACAGCAAAAGCGGAAGCTGCGTCTTTATATCTCCAATACGTTTAACCCCGCCAAGCCGGATGCCGAGGACTCGGATGGCAGCATCGCCTCCTGGGAACTGCGGGTGGAGGGGAAGCTCCTGGATGATGTACGTCTAGGCCCAGGTCTTTGGGTGTCCTGGTGGGGATGGGCAGAGGGGACCAGCACGATATTCGGGATCAGGGAACCAGCCCTGACTGGGCAAAGAGGCCTACTGCCAACTGCCAGCCTCACACTCCCAGATCATGCCTTGGTGGGCCTGTCCATCCCTGTCCTGTCTCCAAGGCCTCTGTCCTGTCCCCATGGTCCTTGTACTTCTCCCACAGCCCAGCAAGCAGAAGCGGAAGTTCTCATCCTTCTTCAAGAGTTTGGTCATTGAGTTGGACAAAGACCTTTATGGCCCTGACAACCACCTAGTAGAAGTAAGACCCTAACTCATTTATTTGCCTGTGAGCAGTCTCTGTCCCAAATGCAGAAACGCCAGCCCAGAGCCCCACATGACCCTGACCCCCCAGCCTGGTGTTCCCCCTCACAGTGGCACCGGACACCTACCACGCAGGAGACAGATGGCTTCCAAGTGAAGAGGCCAGGTGACCTGAGTGTACGCTGCACGCTGCTCCTCATGCTGGACTACCAGGTGAGGACCTGCCATGTGTGAACAGGCACTGGGCACCTGCAGCCTCTGCTTCTCCAGGGCACAGTTCATGGAGCAAACCCACATCAAGCTGCCCAGCCCCCTCTCGTACCCCCCTCCCTTGCCCTGTTCTCACAGCCACCTTCTCCCAGCCCCCCCAGTTCAAACTGGACCCCCGCTTGGCCCGTCTGCTGGGACTGCACACACAGAGCCGGTCGGCCATTGTCCAGGCCCTCTGGCAGTACGTGAAGACCAACAGGCTACAGGACTCACATGACAAGGAATACATCAACGGGGACAAGTACTTCCAGCAGGTACCAGCTGAACCCTGCAGGGATGGGAACCCACAAGGCCGAGTTAAAAGGGATTCGAGTCTTGGCACCTGGAATCCAGGTCCACATTCCAGATTCATTCCTTGTATTGTATGGTAGTGGTGGGAGTGTTAACAGTCAAGAAATTGCTAACAGGGGGCCGGAGAGATAGCATGGAGGTAAGGCGTTTGCCTTGCATGCAGGTCGGTGGTTTTATTCCTGGCATCCCATATGATATGGTCCCCTGAGCCTGCCAGGGGCGATTTCTGAGCATAGAGCCAGGAGGAACCCCTGAGTGCTGCTGTGTGTGACCCAAAAACCAAAAAAAAAGAAAAAGAAAAAAAATTGCTAACAGCTATCCCTGCTAACTTCTGGGGCTGCTGGATCAGGAAAGGCCCATTTCCATGAAGGCTTGAGAGTGAAGTGAGAAACTTCTCTCATTGACTTGGTGAATAAAATTAACTTTCAAAGAATTCGGCAGGGCTGGAGACTTGAGACACTAGGGAAGGAGCTGTCCTGCACATAACCTAGTTTGTTTTGATCCCCAGCACTGCATAGGGTCCCCTAAGCTGGGAGTGACTCCTGACCAGAGAGCCAGGAATGGTGGTGCTGGCTGCGGCCACACTGGGCACAGAGATAAGGAGTGGCAAGGCCAGTGAGTGTTTATTGCATGCTTAGGCACCAGTGCACGCTCTCTTTCCAGGTTAAGGGAGCCTGGCACGTACAGGTGCTGAAGCCTGTGGGGTTGCTGGCCTGCTCTGGACCAGCCATGGTGGGTAGGAAGGCAGGATGGCCTCTCCTGTTCAATTACTTCAGCACTAAGGATTAGACAGTTTCTGGCTTCCTGTAGCTGGTCAGGAATGGAAGGCTCCATAATGGTGGTCAAGCTCTTATCCAACACAGATCTCTCCTTTGGCTTCAGATTTTCGACTGTCCCCGATTGAAGTTTTCTGAGATCCCCCAGCGCCTCACTGCTCTGCTCCTACCCCCTGACCCAATTGTCATTAACCATGTCATCAGGTGAGGTCCTTGACATGATGGCCCAGCAAAGTACTGATGTCCCTGCCTGTCCTTCCTCTGTCCTCGCTTCTCCCATCCCCATGTTGTCCTAGAAAGGCCTTTGTGGGACAGCGTGAACCCCAAGGGCTGGCCTTTCCCACAGCGTGGACCCGTCAGACCAGAAGAAGACTGCATGTTACGACATCGATGTGGAGGTGGAAGAGCCACTCAAGGGGCAGATGAGCAGCTTCCTCCTGTCCACGGCCAACCAGCAGGAGATCAGTGCCCTGGACAGTAAGGTGGGGCCACAGCCCAGAGCTAGAAGGGACTACGGACACATGACAAAGGCAGGGTGCCCTGGGGACTAGCCTGCGGAGGACCAGCAGCCTCGGACCTCCTCTCCCAAAATCCCCCTGGACAGCGCCTGTTTCTACCTGTAGATCCATGAGACCATCGAGTCCATAAACCAGCTCAAGACCCAGAGGGATTTCATGCTGAGCTTCTCCAGGGACCCCAAAGGTTACATCCAGGACCTGCTCCGCTCCCAGAGCCGGGACCTCAAGGTGACAGGGACAGGGACCCTGGGTGAGAGATGAGGTGATCGATCTGACAGAAATGGGGAACCCATACCAACATCCCACTCCTTGCTCCCAGGTCATGACAGATGTTGCAGGCAACCCAGAGGAGGAGCGCAGGGCCGAGTTCTACCACCAACCCTGGTCCCAGGAAGCTGTCAGTCGCTACTTCTACTGCAAGGTAGGAAAGGCCCTTGGCAAAGCCCGTTCCTCTAGGGCCGGCTTCCTGGCACTCACCAGCAGCTCTGTCTGCTCTCTCCTGCTCTGATATCTCTAGATCCAGCAGCGCAGGCAGGAGCTGGAGCAGTCACTTGTTGTACGAAACACCTAGGAGCCTGTGAAGGAGCACCGAGAATCCAGCACTGCTATCCCCCTCTATCCTGGCAGCCACGGGAAGATGGGATTAAAGGTCATTCATCCAGTAGGAGCTGTGTGGTCATTGGCAGCAGAGAAGGAAAGGAGGGAGGGGCAGGCAGTGGGTCTCCCGGGGAAACAACCACAGCCCTTCCAAGGCTGCCCTGACTTCATTTCTCTAGACCCAAGCACAGTTCAGCAGAAATCGTGTTTAATAACGTTTTCTTATTAAAAAAAAAAAAATACAGCCACGAGCTCTCCGTCCTTCTGTCCATGCAAGTGTCCTACCTGCTGGTGCTAGGTACTGTTGGCCTGTTCCTGATCAAACAGGGCCATGGCCAGCTGTGCACGCCCGCCCAGCCCCTCCAGGTTGCTGAGACGGCAGCGGTGATACAGTTCCTCACTCAGCCGTGGGCTGCACTCTCGAACTGAGAACTTTTGCACTAGCCCTGGCTCCACGGCCCGGAAGAGGTGGAGCCCTGAGAAGCGGAGAAAAACATCCATCACCTCTAGCCCCTCCAGGGCTTCCTCCTCCTCCTGGCCCGCCAGCTCCGCGGCCAGCCGGGCACGAGCAGCCAGGTAGTCAACGTTGTAGAAGCAGCCCTCAGCTGATGCCTGGCGGTCAAACCTGCCCCCCACAGGGGCACCCCGGGCAGGGTCGGCACCAGGAGGGGAGGGGGCGTCTGGTGACCTCTGGGGTGCCAGGGCAGGGTTGAACTCCTGAAAGTGGAGTGGGAAGAAGGCCTGCCAGCCCGAGATGGCATTCATCCGGCAGCGGTTGAGGACTTCGGGACTCGGCCGGGTCCGGACAGTGGTGAGGAAGAAGAGGGTGTCCACGGGGTGTTTCTTGGAGACCACGTCCATGAGGCGTACTTGGGAGGGGGCCTCTGCACGCACAGCCAGCCAGGCCAGCCTTGTCCCTGGGTACCTGCGCTCAAGCTTCGCAGCAGTTGCCTTCACATCAAGAAAGGGATCTGGGGCCCCGCGGCCCCCTTCCCGTGGCCCATACACCAGTAAGAGAGTGAGCAGCACATGCTCTCGTGGCTCCAGGACTCTGGCTGCAAAGGCCTCCAGGAAAGCCAGGGCGGCCGCCGCCTCAGCCCCCAGCAGTGGCAGCACTAGCTGCACCCGGGTGGCCTCAGTAACGTAGGGCATGGGCAAGATTTCCACCCGACTTAGGGGCCGCAGCAGGCTGACTCTGCGGGCGAGAGGCCGCCGATGCCCACGCTGTGTCACGGCCTCCAGCAGCAGGTCCAGTGTGTACTCCATGCCCCGAGTTGGGTCGAAGCGCCGGTAGCCATTGAGCAGCCGCTGTTTCTGAAAGCGCAGGCGGGGCTGGTAGCGCTGGTTCAGTTGCTCCAAGGCTGTTTCCACTATATTGCCCACGTCAGCCCTGGTGGCCCCCTGCAGAGGGCACTTGGGAGCACCATCTGCACAGGAGAATGTATGCTGCTCTGTGAAGTAGTCCCAGCCCAGCACCTCGAAGCGAGAGTGTGGCCTGAAGGGGGCCGGGAGGCCAACGGGCCAGCTCAGTCCTGCTTCCCCTTCTGGGGTCAGGGCAGTCAGGTTCCGGATTTGAGCCTGGGAATTGGAGAGGAGAGAATCAGGGTCTTGCAGGTGCTGGTCATCTGCCCAGACCTCAACCCTGACTGGAACTGGCATAGCAACAAGCAGGAATTTATATCCTTCCAGCCACAGGATTCTCCTCCTCTGCAGAAGAATCTCATGCCCTCTAGCATGCACACCTGAATGCCCACCAATGCCTAGAGGCCTTCCTCTGTTCCAGAGCACTGGGGTCAGTCCCTCTGTGACTCTGAGTGTCATTGGGCCTCTTTAACAAGGCACCATGTCATGGATAGCTCAGCTATTCTGGCAAACACGAGACAGCCTTGCCTTGCCTGCAGGATCCTTGGGCAGAAGAGCAGCCCTGAGCAGTAGTACCAACTCCTGATACCAGCCCCATGGGCACACACACCTGAACCCCTCTGGCCCCTCACCTGCAGTTGCTTGATCTCGCTATATGTCCGCTCCAGCTCCAGAGCACTGAAGCGTTTGTGGAGACGGTACATGAGAGTTCCCTCGGAGACAGGATGCACAGCAAAGGCGCTGAGGAAAGCCGAACTCCCTTCCTTCTCAGGATCCCTGTTTTTGGCCAGTTCAAACGAGCGGTACTGCTGCCCCTGGAGAAATGGATTGAGTCATCAATGGTGCAGTGCTTCCCGTGTACACTACAACCCCACTCAGAATGCACATGCATTTTTGCTGCAGTTCTAGGCATACATGGACACCTGACCCTGCTTTCACTATTTTATTTTGCTTTGTAATTTGGGGCCCATGCTTAATCCTTATTCCTGATGGGGCTTGGGGGAATCCTACATCCTCTGTGCAGGGGATCAACAGGGATTAGCCATGTGCAAGCAAATGCTTTCTCTTCTGTATTATCACTCTGGCTTCACCACCAGACTTTGAGAAATCACTTGAGGGAGGTGAGGAAAGACACTCCCCCAAAGGAATCCCAAGGCTTCTCTGTAAGCCTATCAGAAACCAATCCCCTCCCCTCTTCTTTCATCCGTGGCTCAGGGCTGTTACCTCCCAAGACAGGTCCCTGTGAGCTGTGATACATGGAACAGGACTAGGGTTTGGAGAGGCAGTTGGGAGAGCTGGCTAGGGCCCTTCTCTAGAAGCTTTTCTTTTGCTCCTCTAACCAGATGAGTCTGTAGTAGCTGGCCTGAAGATTCCACTTGTCACCACAAACTGACTGGACCATTACCTGGTGCTGTGAGACACAGCCGATGCCCAGAGAGTCGATGAGGCAACGACCTAGCCACTCATCAGGGCGGGCACTGAGGATGTCCCCTCGGCAGCCATCCAAGTGTGGCCTCAAGCGGAGCAGGAGGCTCCGGGACAGGAGGTAGCCAAAGCCCCCATGGCAGTAGCGGGCCTGCTCGCCTGCCCCAATGAACTCCTCGGAACGGCCCAGGTACAGGTCGTGGTTGATGCTGAGGTGGCCGGCAAGGGCTGCCAGGCGCTGGGCTTGCACATATGTGTCATCCTGCATGATGAAGAACCAGTCATAGTCGGCCCCGAAGTGGGTGTGGAGGTAGCGTAGGGTCTCAGACATGAGCCAGGCTGGTCTCTCGTCTCCATGGGACACCACCTGCATGCCGGCTGGGACCCGGGGCCCTCGTTGCCCAGTGAAGTAGAGCAACCGAGGGAAGTGGTGGGCCACTGTGCGGTTCACAGCCACGGCCAGCGTGGATAGCGTAGCCCGGGAGGTGAGCACTGCCACCAACAACCGTTCCCGAGATCCCAGCTCGGTCTGGATGTAGCGAGTCCTGTGGAAACCAGTGTGGACCATACATCAGTGCTGCTCACTGGGCACACACCATTCCCTCATAACCCTTGTAATGAGGGAGCCCAGCCTAGGCACAGGCATATCGTGCAGTGAGTGACCTAGGCTGAGGGAAGCAAAAGATGAGCCTCGATCTGGGTGAGTGGTCCCAGAGAGTTGACACTGAGGTGAAGAAAGGAAGGGCTGGGCAATTCTTGTTCTATTCAAGAACATATGATGATGATGATAATGGTGATGATTTAACAATAATGCATGAGGGGACAATAATGCAAAGAGCGGATATTTAGGAACAAACTGGTATGAAGACAAAGAACTGGGCCAGCGACGGCACTCAGAGGTAGACCATATCCTCTGCAGATATGAGACCCTGGGTTCAACACTCAGCATACCAAACATACAATCCCCTAAAGAACCAAATGCTCTCCATAGAGCTGGACACCTCCACTTGTGAAGGCTAAGTCCAAGATTCAGGGTGTGAGAAAACACGCACATGTGAGGTCTCACCTGAGCACCTTCTTGTATGGTTTATTGGGGTCCCTATAATAAGGGACAATCTGCGGCTCGAAGTCTTCATTGCTTTGGTCAAGCCGAGATCTCGCAGCGGGATTCTGTGGCCCTCCTTGCTCCCCCACGGCCTCCTCACAGGGATCTTGTCCATCACCCTGGATCCAGGAAACCCGCAGGAGGCTCAGGCTGCACCCCAGAGACAGCCCAAGGATGAGGGGTAGTGCTGGGCGCAGCAGAACCAATAGGGTATTCAGGCGCATGGCGGCCGGCCCTGCCACGTGGAGCCTCGAAACCACAGCTCGAGGGCAGCAGGGCTGGCAGCGCCAGGTCAGCAAGAGGGGTGCGGCTTCACATAGGGGTTCTGGGGCTCATGACAGTGGTGTCCGGGCTTGGCAGGTCTTGAGAGATCCACGCAGACTTCAGCAAGGTCCAGGCCAACTAGGGAGCAGGCAGATACCAGCATCAATTCCTGTCTTCCAGCAAAAGGGTAACGAAACAAAACTGAGCCCTAGAGACCAAGAGACAGCAGCACGGTATAAAGAATGGGTAGGCGCCAGGGAAAGGGGAGAGAAAGAAGCAAATGATCCGACAAAACATCCTAAACAGAGGAGCCACCTCCCATCTTTCCCAGAATACCTGGCTGGGTACCTTACCCGGAGTGCTGCAAGAGGGAAGAGCTCCCAGTCCTCCTTGGACTTTTCCACACTTTGCAAAGCTGCCAAACACTGCCGGAGGAGGGACCCCTCCTCAGACTCAGGGGCTGCCAGCACCTCACATGGACCTTGTGGCAGCACCCCCGAGGTGGGCAGACGGCGTGATTCAGCACTGGCACCTCCCCAGGTTCCCCGCGTCGGGGATCGGGGCACCAGCCCAGCATGCAGCAAAAGGCCGGGTGGTCGAGAACGTGGGGAGGGGGCCAAGTGGGGGCCCGCGGCGCCCCAATTCTACCCCTCGGCCATCCAAGACCTCTCGAGACAGACACCTCAGGAGCCGGGCGCAAGGCAGGTCTGGGCTGTCAAAGGTCCGAAAAAGGGAACCGGGTGGCCCAGCTGTGTCACGCCTGCTGACTAGGTGCCAGGAAGGAAACTTTCGGCCGCCCCGATCGGGCGAGACCCCGAATCTCCAGCTGCCAGCGCCGAGAGAGCCGGGATGCGTTTGGGGGTGCAGGGTACCCCAGTCCGGCTCGGCCCAGTGAGGAAGGCTCCTGCAAGTGTTGGGCTCGGGCTCTGCAAGCGGATAACGGGAGAGGAGCCGGGGCAGGGCGTGGGGATGTAGAGGGGACCCGCTCCTTTTTCTTGGGAGCAGGGAGAGCAGAGAATTCGGGGTGTGGGGGGGAGACAGACCCCAGAAGCAGGCCAGGAGCCAGCTCCGCCGCTGATGCCGCTCTGCCACCTCACAGGCCGGCGCGCGCCCCTTCCTCTTCCGCCCCCAGTCCGCCTGTCTCTATGGTAACCGCATCCGGCCCTTCTAGCCGCCGCCGCCTCCTCTCGGTGGGCGGCCGCTCCCGCGCACGCGCACGCGCATGTCTGAGACGACAGGTCAGCCAGCCAGCCAGCCAGGCAGCCAGGCCAGTCCCGAGCACCCGCCGGGATGCTGAACCTGTGCATCCAAAGTGGCCCAGACTGGCAGTAAGATCCAACCTAACTCCATTTGCTCATGAGAAGGGCATAAATGCAGTTCTTCTTGTCAATAGAGTGTGCCTTGGCTGCCCCTAAGGCAAAACCGACTTTTTTCAGTGGGCTTCGGAACCCCCTGGTTCTGATTCTAGCTATAGTTTTTAGAAATGTTGAGTGTTTCCGGACAGCCGGTGTCCTGAGTAAAGAGGTGAAAGAAGATCTGGGTATGGTCCGGAGCTGAGACTCCTGGGGACAGGCATTAAATACACAGCGACAAATCAAGAATTGAAGCTGTGGGGGGAGATCTCAAACTGTCATAAGCATTGCTATGAAAATGAATAAATAAATAAATAAATAATAAATACGGTCCAGGGGAAGCATACTATGGCAAGAATTAAACTTGGAATTTGGAGGTGCTACGACCTAAAGAGTCACAATCCAAACAAAATGTGAACTTACATTTTCTATGAAGCAGATATTACTCTAGTACCAAAAGCAGAGAGGGGTGGGGCAGAGAGATAGCATGGAGGTAGGGCATTTGCCTTGCATGCAGAAGGACAGTGGTTCGAATACCGGCATCCCATATGGTCCCCCAAGCCTGAAAGGAGCGATTTCTGAGTGTAGAGCGGGAATAACCCCTGAGCGCTGCCGGGTGTGAAACCCCCCCCCCAAAAAAAAACAAATACAAAAACAATACCCTTGATGAATACCAATGCAAAGATCCTCAACAAAACACTAGCAAACAATACAAACAAAACATGGGAGAGGGCTTTTCCAGAAAATGGGTAGGACAGAGAAGGTCCTGTAAGAGGAAGGGGCTCATAAAAAAAAAAAAAAAAAGATAATAGGTTGGATGAGAAAGACAAAATACTCAAGATTTTTGTGCATGTGCAAACACAGGAGAGATAGAGCATGGGTTAAGGATTAAGGGTTAAGGTGTTTGCCTTGCATAAGCCCAATCCAAGTTCCACCCATGTCACCATATACAGTTTCCCCAAACTCTACTAGGAGTGATCATTGAACACCCAGAGTATGATGTAAGCACTGTTGGATATTGCTCAAACAAAGTCAAAAAGCTGATGCCATGGATTGAACCTGGATCTCTTACATGCAAGGCAAATGTCCAGCTACTGTACATCTATCTCTGGCCCCCACCCCTTCTACTTTTGAATCCTATCTCCCCCCTGTTCACCTAGGTAAGATGAATTCAGCATAGAGCATGCCCGTCCTGCATAGATCCTGTCAGCAGCAGGATCCACTAGAGTAAAATAAGAGTGACAGTTGGAGGCTTCTATTAGGGGTCCTCAAACTTTTTAAACAGGGGGCCAGTTCACTGTCCCTCAGACCATTGGAGGGTCTGACTATAGTAAAAACAAAACTTATGAACGAATTCTTATGCACACTGCATATATCTTATTTTGCAGTGAAGAAACAAAACAGATACAAATACAATATGTGGCCCGCGGGCCAAAGTTTGAGGACCACTGTTTGGACCCAGAACTCAGATCCCCTCTCCCTCACAGTGCCACTTCACAGACACCTAGGAATTTGAGACACATACTTGCCTCATTCACTGAAACTGAGTCCCTGATTGTAACTTTCCATCAGAACCTGTAAGCTCTTGGATTAGCCTTATTTGGGGGCAGCTGGTTATTGCAGATGCTACCTGGTATCCAGACTGAACACTCTCCAAAGGGAAAGACAATCCTCAGAAGGCTTCTAAGTCCTTGTGAATACCTGCCTTCCTCCCAAGATTTTCTGATCTTGGGTTTCTGAGCTCAGTAGCCAGAAGCCAAAAGGTCATCTTCACTTGGTGGAAGGTTATAAACTAAAAGAATAAATAAAAGTTATAAATCAAGGAAGGGTCCATACTGGGAGTTAGATGCTTCTAGAAAGCAGACTGAGTCAAGTTTTTGAGCCATATATGGTTGTGTTCAGGCTCTGTGTTACTCCTGGCTCTGCACTCAGGTGACCATGTGCAGAGCTGGCATAAACCCAGGGTCGGCTGCATCAAAGGCAAGCACCCTACTCCCTGTATTATCTCTTTGACCCCAGGTTTTATTTGTATAGGGACTACACCCAGTAATACTGAAGGTCAACAGGGCATCTACAGAGATTTCACTCTTTTTCAATTAGGTTGCTATTCTTGTACCATCTTTTATTTGCAGGGAGTTAGGGTTGTTTGGCCATTTGGTCATACTCTGGGCTTCCTCTTGGCTCCGTCCTCAAGAATCACTCCTTGGGGGCTTAAAAGACCATATGTGATGCCAGGATTTGCTGCAAGCATCTTGCCTTCGATATCTTCCTTCTGTCATAGCGCATTTCAATTCCTACCAGCTCTGTTTTGAATTTCCTTAATTATAAATGGTTCAAGATACATACTGAGCCTTGCAGCCCCTTCTCAAGTACAAAGTTCCTAGGTAGTTCCATATTGAAATATGTCCTGCCCTACACTTTATATTTTGTTTGAAAAAGATTTTGTATGGGGTTTGAGTTACCCCAGGTAGTGCTCAAGGGTTACTCCAGGGTGTGTCTTTTGTTAGTGCATGGGGACCATACTGTGCCAGCATAGGTTGTACCAGAGTTTGCCACACGCAAATCAAGTTCTCCCTCTCCAGCCTATACTATATCTCTCCAACACTGATTCTCCAATTTAGCCAGTCCTCTCCTCCTACCTCTCAATCCACATGTCCCTCTCTCCCTCCTGGATTCCTGGCTCTTTTAATCCCTTTGTTTGTTTTTTGGGCCACACCCAGTGGCACTCAGGGGTTACTCCTGGCTCTGTGCTCAGAAATCGCTCCTGGCAGACTCAGGAGACCATATGGCTTACTGGGAATTGAACCCAGGTCTGTCCTAGGTTGGCCGCGTGTAAGGCAAACTACTGTGCTATCGCTCTGGTCCCATTTTTTCCCCATTTCTTCTCCCCACGTCCCTGATCTGTTTCTGTAAGAGATCTGAGCTCCAGAATGAGAATGGCATAATATGCATATGGTCAACATGCTCTTGAAGCAGCTAATGCTGTGATGAGACCATCCGGCAATGGCTAATGCACAGGGAATCCTGGATGTGATTGGCTGCTATGAGGCTAGCTAGAAATAACGGGTGAGTCTTTCTTTGGCACTGGAATCATTTAGCCTCAAATCCTGGCACAGTCTCTTACTGGAACTATTTTTACTAACCTTTGGGACTATGTTTCTCATCTGTTAAATGTTCCAGGGGTGTGAGTGGGACAAACACAATGATATAAATAAGAGGCTGAGAAAGCTCGATCTCTGTAACCTGTCTAGAATTTACATTTATTTCACCAAGAAAAGGAAGCTGTTTACAGGATGTTAGGTACGTGGATGGGTAATTTTATGTAATCCACAATTACTGACAACTACTTAACCTAAGCTTTTTAGCCACACCTATCAGTACTCAGGAATTACTCCTGGCTCTATGCTCAAGGATCACTTCTGGTAGTGCCAGGGATCAAATCTGAACCGGCTGTTTTTCGTTTGTTTATGTTTTTGTTTTTGGGGGGGAGTTTTGGGCCACACCCAGTGATGCTCAGGGGTTACTTCTGACTATGCACTCAGAAATTGCTCCTGGCTTGGGGGACCATATGGGATGCCGGGGGATTGAACCAAGGTCTGAACTAGGCTAGCGTGGGCAAGGCAAATGCCTTACCGCTTGCATCATCAATCTGGCCCCTGGAGCTGGGGGATTGAACTGAAGTCTGTCCTAGGCTAGCGTGGGCAAGGCAGATGCCTTACCACTTGCGCCACCACTCTGGCCCCTGGACTGGATGCCTTTTTTTTTTTTTTTTTGGTTTTTGGGTCACACCCAGCAGTGCTCAGGGGTTACTCCTGGCTCTACACTCAGAAATCACTCCTGGCAGGCTCAGGGATGCCTGGATTGGAACCACTATCCTTCTGCATGCAAGGCAAACACCTTACCTTCATGCTATCTCTCTGGCCCCAACTGGCTGCCTTTTAAGATAAGTGTCTTACCCCTTGATACTATCTTTTTGGCCCCAAGATCTACTTTTGCTACATAAAGGCTGGGGGCTTTACCTAAAAAAACCCAAAAACTCCCAGGTGCATCAGTTGTCAGTCTGAAAACTCTTAAGCCTTCTCAGAGTGGGGTGGGAAGCCTCTCACTCCAACTCCCCACTGATAGAAGCCCCAACAGCCATGTAAATGGTCTAACTTCACAGCTTCACAACTAATCTAGGAAAAGATGCCAAGTTGATGAAACTCACATGTACAACAGTCTTTGGGCTGAAAACTTGAGCCTCTGTGAGAGTGAAATGAGCTGAGAATCAACCCAATTCTACAGATTCCGAATGTCCTGAAGTGTGTGGTCACAATTCTGACAGTGCAGGACCAGAGCAATAGCAGGTAGGGCATTTGCCTTGCAGCCGATCCTGGTGTGATCCTGGGCATTCCATAAGGTCCCCTGAGCCTGCCAGGAGTGATTTTTGTTTGTTTTTGTTTTTTTGGGGGGGCAGACCCTGTGGTACTCAACAGTTGCTCCTGGCTCTGCACTCAGAAATAGCTCCTGGCAAGCTCAAGGGGCCATATTGGATGCTAGGGATCTAATTCGGGTTGGTCTGGGTCAAATGCCTGCAAGGCAAACGCCCTACCCATGTGCTATTGCTCCAGCCCCAGGAATGATTTCTGCAGGGCACAAAGCCAGAAATAATCCCTGAGCACTACTAAGTGTGGTCCCAAAACAAACAAACAACCCCCTCCCAAAAACAACATAACAGGGCCCGGAGAGATAGCACAGCGGCGTTTGCCTTGCAAGCAGCCGATCCAGGACCAAAGGTGGTTGGTTCGAATCCCGGTGTCCCATATGGTCCCCTGTGCCTGCCAGGAGCTATTTCTGAGCAGACAGCCAGGAGTAACCCCTGAGCACTGCCGGGTGTGACCCAAAAACCAAAAAAAAAAAAAAAAAAAACAACAACAAACAAACAAAAAAACCCAACATAACAATTCTGACTATAAATACAGAAAACTAGATGAGAAAGCAGCATGGGAGCCCACTAAGCTCAATAAGCAAAAACAATAACAGGAAAGCTCAACTTGCACAAACAGCTCAAAGTAAATCCTCAATGACTTTAATAACATTGTTAAGCATTGTGAGATATGATAATTTTCAAAATGTTCATTTTTTTTAAATGTCTGATTCCTTTTTATTTATTTATTTATTTTTATTATTATTATTATTATTTTGGTTTTTGGGCCACACCCAGCAGTGCTCAGGGGTTACTCCTGGCTGTCTGCTCAGAAATAGCTCCTGGCAGGCAAGGGGGACCATGTGGGACACCGGGATTTGAACCAACCACCTTTGGTCCTGGATCGGCTGCTTGCCTTGCTGTGCTATCTCTCTGGGCCCCAAAATGTTCATTTTATTGAAATATTTTTATAATTATACTAGCCAATTTGTTGTGACAAGTAATATAAAATTATTTTGTGCCTGCTAAGGGTGCCTTGGAGTGGATGGAAAACTGGGAGCAATGGTGAAGATCATGCAGATGGTGGGAATGGTGCCACAACATTGAATACCCAAGCAACTTTGTAAACCACCTCGTTTGAATAAAGTTAGAAAAAAAGGATGGGGCTTTGCAACTTTAGCCAACTATTATCTTTATTTTCTTTTTCTTTTTTTTTTTTTTTTTTGGGTTTTTGGGCCACACCCGGTAACGCTCAGGGGTTACTCCTGGCTATGTGCTCAGAAGTTGCTCCTGGCTTGGGGGACCATATGGGACACCGGGAGATCGAACCGCAGTCCGTCCAAGGCTAGCGCAGGCAAGGCAGGCACCTTACCTTCAGCGCCACCGCCCGGCCCCTTTATTTTCTTTTTCTAAAAAAGAAAACTTGCCAGTAACAAATATTCAATGTTTGTTAAATGCATTAAATGAAGCAATCTTTTTATTTGTTTTTGTTTTGGGGGGGCCACACCCAGTGGTGCTCAGGGGTTACTTCTGGCTCTGCGCTCAGAAATCACTCCTGGCAGCCTTGGAGGACCATATGGGATGCCAGGGATAGAACCCAGGCCCGTCCTGAGTTGGCCGCATGCAAGGCAAAAGTCCTACCACCGTGCTATCACTCCGGCCCCTAAATGAAGCAATCTTTATAATGCATACTGAGGCAAAACTTCTAGAAAGAAACCTGGTAGAAGTCAATTGCTTTAATTAATTAACTAAAAGCAATTTACCAAAAAAAAAGCAATTTACAACCTTATGAGGTAAGTGCTACTATCAGTTTCATTTCCCAAAAGAGAGTGTTAGGTATTTTATCAAGTTATGATTTACCACATACCATGACAGCAGAATTGGAGCTTCAAAGCATTCCAGCCCCAAAACCCATCTTTAGTAAGTAGTTTATACTATGTCAAGCAAGAGTATTTCTAGATTTTCAGCAGCACCTAGGTACAAACCTCATATGGAACAAAACTGGTTGATGGTGATGATGTTGTGGGGTCATGGAAATATAAGTGAGTTCTGAGCACTGCCAGGTATGGCTCTAAAACAAAAACAAACCCCCTCCCTCCCAAAAATTGGAGGCTGGAGTGACAATACAGTGGATAGGGTGCTTGCTTTACTGAATTTGAACCCCAGCACTCTATACTCTATATAGTTCCTCAAACAACACCAGGATTGATATCTGAGTAGAGCTAGACAGAAGCCCTCATCATAGCGGGTGTGCTCCCCCCAAACTCCATGAAATTGATGGTGGGTGTTCTAGAAACATGTATGTTCAAAGACATGCAGATAAAAATGGGCTTGTTTAAAATTCAAGTAATTTAGAGTCTCTGGGAATCAAGTGTGAGAAAGGAAAATAATTCTACTCCGGGGGGAAGAAATGAGCACATCCTTTGAAGGGTTGTGCAGGTAACTTTGGAAATTATGCTCAGGACTGGCGCCACATTTCCTCCCCGCAGCAGCGTCACGGATGGTGATGCTCCACTGAACAGAGCCACAGGGGCTGCCCAGGCCGACTCAAGCCTTCCAAGTGCACACGTGAGATTGAAAACGTGGGGGAAGAAAGTCTGTTTTTTAAACAGTAGATCTCCTGGGGCAGGTAATGGGAAAAGGCAGATGCTTCAATCATGATTAAACTTAGTTTATAAAAGGGAGCTTACTTTTTTTCTTTCGGAGCTCTTCGCACCAAATTAACTGCGGCTTCCAGGGAAACCTAAGTAAGCGAGGAGGCTAAGCGACCCAAGTTCAAAACCAACAATTGGCCTCTGATCAAAATCCTGATCAGCCGCTAAGGCTTGATTTTCATAAAATGCCTTTCTTTCTGGGAGGAATTCTGTCCTTCTTTCGCACCCTCCACCTGGGATGCGCACATTTCTCAGGTTCCTTCTTCCTCCTCTTCTTTCTCCATTGTTTCCATCCATGCTCATCATGCAACGTGGGCAGCGTAGTTAGTTCTCCCCGGACGGGCTGAGCCGAACTACCCTAGGCTCTGGATTCTAGTTAAATCCACGTAACTCAATAAATATTTTTCTCCAGGCGGGTGTAGTCGATGAGAAAGGCTCATCCCCCTTCTACCAGAACCAAGCCTGGGATTTGCAGTTTCCAGTGTCCTAGACGGGCCTGCGAAGCGAGCACTAACGCACAGTCTCCGATCCATCAGGCGCGTTCTGATGACGTTCCAAGGCCCGTGCGAAGCTCCTGGTCTAGGTGGTAGTTCTCCGGCCGAGGTTTCAACTGGGTTCCTACGACGGGAGAACTACATTTCCCAGAATCCCGCGCGTCGGCGCCCTCGGAAGCGCGCGAGGTCCTGATTGGCTGGCGAGCCGGCCGCACGCGGAGGAGCCCCAAGAGCAGCTCTGTTGCGACAGAGGCCGAGCGGCGAGGCCCAGTGAGTTGGGGGAAGGGGCGCTGTAAGCGGGGTGGGGGTGGCGGCCAGTAAGGGGGAGGAAGGCTGGGGCCGGAGAGAAGAACCGGGGTCGGAGTGGAGGAGATGGAGAGAGAGGGAGAAGGAAAGGACTAAGGGAGAGAGAGAAAGGCTGTTGGGCTGGGGTGGGGGGAGCACGGAATCCGGGTGGCTAGTTGAGCGCACCTAGAGGGAAGCACCCCCATGGCCTTCTCCTCCCACCCGGGGCAGTAGGAAAGCGTCCCGGAGAGAAGCCGGCCCAATGGCCAGGCGGGATGATGGGGAGCAGGCCCAAGGCGGCTGGGACGAGGAAGCCGAGGAGCGTCCAGAGCCAAGTTGCGGGGAAATCGGGGACTGGCAGAGCCTGATGCACGAATGCTGCATGCAGCGTCTTCAAAAGGCGCAGTGGTGGAATGGGATCGCCGGCTGGGGCGCTGCTTGCGGGGCCCAGAAATGTCCTGCTTGGAAAGCGCAGGGACCCCCACCTACCTGGGCGACTGAGCCCCGAAGGAAACAAGCTTGGGAGCCCCGAGCTGGATGAGAAAATTCTCCTTCGGACTGGAGTGCCTTCCGATTTAGGGTTTGGGGTGTTTGCCCCCCTACTTCAGGTTCCCCGGAAGACTAGCCCACCCCTGCAGTTCGTTCGCCACCATGCCCTCCGACCTGGCCAAGAAGAAAGCAGCCAAGAAGAAGGAAGCTGCCAAGGCGCGCCAGCGGCCCCGCAAGGGACACGAGGAGAATGGGGATGCTGTGACAGAGCCACAGGTGGCAGAGGATAAAAATGAGGCTAATGGCAGAGAGGACACAGGTGACAAAGCCTGGTGGTGCCGGGATGTGTGTGTGTGTGGGGGGGGGGGTTGCTGGGACTTGCTGGGGCTTCTTGTAGAGAATAAGAGTTGGGTCCTGGAAACTTCCAGATCACTAAGAGCATAAGGTTAGAGCTTGTGCATATGAGCTGGAATCTAAGTGTATGGCCCCTCTGGTAGCCAACAAACTCCAGGCTTAGCTGGGCCACTTCAGATCCCATTTCTAGGAGGGGATGGCCACTGTACCAGGCTCTTTGCCATGCCATCCTCCTTCCGGGGCTATGACTGAATCAAAGGAACGCTCCACTGTGCCATGGTTTTCTTCTGTGAAGGGTGCTCCTGTTCCTGAAAATTTTGTGGCATCTACCCCAAAGTGCTAGTAGACCCAGGACTGAATGCTGAGGTGCTGTGCACATCTGTCCTCTGATAAATGGCAGTCTTTATAGTAGTGTGTAGTCATAGGCATACAGCGGTTGACAACTACTGGTCCTGATGGAGAAACATGACAGTAAAGAACATCCTAGGCTTGGGAGCTTGCTTATGTTTCCCCTAAGCACCACCAGTGGTTTCTGAATGCAGAGCAAAAAGTGGATGTGTTCCCAAAACAAACAAAAAAAAAATATTCTAGGTCTTGGTAATCAGTTCCCTGCCTCCTGAGAACAATTCCAACAGGTCTTTTTGCCATTCAGATCTTTATTGCCCCTTAAATTGTCATATTTTTCTTCTTTTCCCAGGGAAGTTTTGACTACCACAGATTTAGTGTAACATTTAATATTTAATGTTGCACTTGACTTCCCCTTGCTTTAAAGTTACATTTGACCATCCAAGAGAGCAAAGTTGTTACCTTGTTACGTTGAATACTTTTTTTCTTTTGGAACATGGTTTGATCTTTGTAAGAATTTAGATAAAGCCTGAGTGTGGCAAGAGGCAAGGCGTGGGGCCTGGCAAGCATAGGGAGTCTGCCTGGCTCACGCTATCCTAGAAATGACCGTAGTTCGATCACCAGCATCCCCTATGATCCCCCAAGCCAGGAGCGATCTCTGAGGAGTAACCCCTGAGCATCACTGGGTGTGGCCAAAAAAAAAAAAAAGAATTTAGATATTTTGGTTTGTTGAAACTTGTAGATAATTAGTAAAAGCTTGAAGAGGAGATAATCACTCATGCAAATTTGAACTCATATAAAAAGATGCTAACAAGACAGAAGAAAGTGGAGTGGTATAGAATAATATTATTTAGAATAAATAATATGGGGCCGGAGAGATAGCATGGAGGTAAGGTGTTGCAAGTCAGCCCCTGAAGAGGTTGACTGATGGAGGGATGGAAGATGAGGCCTTTCTCTTCCAGCTCGGAGCACTCGTCTGCCATCCTGTCTAGCTGACGGTTCTGAGGTGAAATGGCGGGTAAACAGCTCGCAGACAGTCAGGCTTGTGGAAATATTAGCTTTATTTGGTGGACAAGACTGAAGTCCAAAGACTCAGCCTCAGTTCCAGCAAAAAAGCCTCGGCCTTCCACAGACCCTTGTTTTTATCCCCCAGAGTCAGGTACCACCCAGTGGTGGGATCAGATACCAACCAATGGTGGAAGCAGAATCAGGTACTACCCTAGGGTGGGGGCAGAATGCCAGGTCACACCCTAGGGTAGGGCACAATCACCGATCAGTTTAGGGTGAGTAACATAGTAATCCCCTAAAATATTTACATACACAATAGTAAGGCAGTTTGCCTTGCATGCAGAAGGACCGTGGTTCCAATCTCGGCATCCCTTATGGTCCCTCGAGCCTGCCAGGAGCAATTTCTGAGTGTAGAGCCAGGAGCGACCCCTGAGCGCTGCTGGGTGTGATCCAAAAACCAAAAACAAAAAAATAAAAACCAAAAAAACCAGAATAAATAATATGGAAGACAGACACAGGTGGTGTAGTACATGTCTTGGATGTGGCTCTTGGATTAATCCCTGGCACCAAAGGTTTGGGTGATACTCAGTGGCGCTCAGGAGTTACTCAGAAATCACTCCCAGGGCCGGAGAAATAGCATGGAGGTAAGGCATTTGTCTTGCATGCAGAAGGACGGTGGTTTGAATCCTGGCAACCCATATGGTCCCTTGAGCCTGCCAGGAGCCATTTCTGAGCATAGAGCCAGAAGTAACCCCTGAGTGCTGCCGGGTGTGACCCAAAAACAAAAATAAAAATAAAAACAAACAAAAAGAAATCACTCCTATTCCTGGCAGGCTCCGGGGAACCATATGGGATGCCGGGAATCTAACTGGGCTCCGTCTTGGGTTGGCTGCATGCAATGTCCTGTGACTGTGCTATCACTCCAGTCCCAGAACTTTAATTTTAAACGGTCATTTATATATATCTAAGAGTCTTTTTGTTAGTTTGGTTTGGTTTGGTTTTAGGCCACACCCGGCAGTAGTCAGAGGTCACTCCTTGCTCTATGCCCAGAAATCACTCCTGGCAGACTTAGGGGGTCCATGTGGGATGCTGGGGATTGAACCCAGGTTGGTTCTGGGTTGGCCACATGCAAAGCAGACACCTACCTGCTTTGCTATTGCTCCAAACCATATCAAGAGTCTTGATTCTCCCATTTGCCCTAGAAAGCATTAAGAAAGCTTGCCAAGTCTTGAGTTAGAACATAAGGTTCTCTGCTCTGCCTTCTCAATGGAGGCCTGTGAGAAGCCTGTTAACCACATAGAAAATAAACTTTGGGAGCCTGAATGATAGCACAGCAGCAGGGCATTTGCCTTGCATGCGGGCGATCCAGGACAAACCTGGGTTCGATCCCCAGCGTTCCACATGGACCCCCCCCAAGCCAGGAGCAATTTCTGAGTGCATAATCAGGAGTAATCCCTGAGCGTCACCAAATATAGCCCAAAAATCAAAAAAGAAAAGAAACTTTGGAGCAGAGTAATAGTATAGCAGGAACGAAGTTTGCCTTGTGCAGGGCCTACCCAGATTCTGTTCCTAGCATCCCATAGGACTCACCCTGCACTGCCAGGGAGTGATTCCTAAATGCAGTCAGGAGTTACTCCTAAACTTCACTGGGTGTAGCCCCCAAACAACAAACAAACAAAAGAGAAACTAAGTTCTTTCCTTCTGTCAAAACATGAACTCCATTTTGCAAAGTTTACATCAGGCACCTACGCTTCAATGAATAGGGACAGCATGGTCACGGGGTAATGGCCAGTTTCTGCCTGGCCACTGGAGTAGAGCCCAGGGAGTAGCAGGGTGGGCATTGGTGCTCCCCTGCTTGGCCTCAGACAGCCTTGGGTGTAGCAAGAATGACCTTGCCATCCACACCTCTTCTGCCAGCCCCAGCTGATCTCTTTTTTTTTTTTTTTTTTTTTTTGGTTTTTGGGCCACACCCGGTAACGCTCAGCGGTTACTTCTGGCTATGCGCTCAGAAGTCGCTCCTGGCTTGGGGGACCATATGGGACACCGGGGGATCGAACCGCGGTCTGTCCAAGGCTAGCGCAGGCAAGGCAGGCACCTTACCTCTTGCGCCACCTCCCGGCCCCCCCAGCTGATCTCTGAGCTCTCTGCCCTCCCTATTGAGCTTTTATCATTCTGGGCCTTCTGCTGCAAAATTGCCAAGGGGGTATATGTGAAAACTACAGGGCATTAGAAGTTAGAGGATTCTGTGCTCGCTTCGGCAGCACATATACTAAAATTGGAACGATACAGAGAAGATTAGCATGGCCCCTGTGCAAGGATGACACGCAAATTCATGAAGCGTTCCATATTTAAAAAAAAAAAAAAAAAGTTAGAGGATTCTTGGGCGTGAACCCAGTCTCTTCTGTGCTCCTCCTTGAAAAAGTGCCTGGACCTGCTTCTCTCATTGTTTAAAAACTCAGGAGGGACCACCCTTGTTTAGGGCACCCTGTGGTGCAAGGAATTGAATTTTGGGCCTTGTGCCTGTTTGTTACCCCTTGAATATGCATCTACTGCTTCATCACTGCCATGTTTTCTTGGTGTCATGGTTCAGCGATGGTGTGAATACACAGGTGGTTGCAGTGCCAAGATCCCCAAGAACAGCATTATCTGGGTCAGTCTTGACTGGTAGCATGATGACTGCAAGGTCAGTGATGCCCCTCCCTTATCTCCACCTTGCTATCCTGCTGACCCACTTTCAACATGCATTCCCTTGACAGATGTGGGCTCATGACATAGATCTGGTGCTGGGCTTTCAGGTGGTATAAGTGACAACTTCGCTGCTTACTTCTCAGGGTTCTCTCTCACACAAATGATTTGCCCTCTGCCCTCAGACAGTGGGACCCTGACAGACACTCAGTAGGACCTAGATCTCATTTAATCAGCTTAAATTCAGGCAGACTTTAAGGGGGCATGATATGGAGTCACCCTAGGTACAGAGTAGACTCAGCTCGTAACCAGCAGGAGATAGTCCTTGCACAGTAAAGGTCCATCCTGGCAAGAAATGTGACCATACCTGACCATACAGATAGTCGCAGTGTGGGACCCCTTGCATCTCTGAGACACTCAGTGTGGGGCTGGGTTTTTGTGCTCTGTGGCACTGCCCTTGCTGGCCCTGGATTTTCTTTCTGAGCTTCTCGGAAACTATAGAAGAGGGTTTAAGCTTGTGCCTGTCTGGTAACTCCTGGCTTTGGGGGTGGAAACTGAATGGTCACCCGAACCTTTGCATGGTCAGTGCTGCCACAGCTGGATTCATACCCCTGACTATGAAGCTAGTGCATGACTGCAACAAATGCCCAGGTCTGCCCCCTTAGTCATGGTGCTTGCACGTTCCTGGCTGATTTAGGAGAGTCAAGAATTGTTTATGTGGAGAGGTAGGGGGCATTTGCCTGGCATGCAGAAGGACGGTGGTTCCAATCCCGGCATCCCATATGGTCCCCTGAGCCTGCCAGGAGTGATTTCTGAGCACAGTAGCCAGCAGTAACCCCTGAGTGTTGGCCGGGTGTGACCCAAAAAACAAAACAAACAAAAAAACAAAAGTTTCTTATGGGGCCAGGGAGATAGCACAACGGTAGGGCATTTGCCTTGCATGCAGCAGATCCAGGACAGACAGTGGTATGAATCCTGGCATCCCATATGGTCCCCCGTGCCTGCCAGGAGCAACTTCTGCATGCAGAATCAGGAGGAACCCCTGAGTGCCACTGGGTGTGACCCCAAAACAAAACAGAAGAGTTGTTTATGGCACCAGGCACCACAGCAGACAGAAATGCCACATGTGCTACATGTGGTTGCACTAAGGATTAAACTCTGGACTGTGTCTGCAAAGTAGGTGACTAAACCCCCTCTCCTAGGACTGACTATCCAAGCTGTCACTGGGGATCCAACCCCATGGGCCTCACACATGCAAGCAGGTGCTCTATGCCATGGAGACATTCAGATTCCTGGGATTAAAATTTGGGAGGAGAGAGCCAGGGGTGCTGGGTCACACTGATGGAGCTGGGGACTATTCTCTAGGGGACCATGTGGTGCTGGGGATTGAACCAGTCCACGGAACTGTCCCAAGCCCAAAATTTAATGCCTTAACAGTTGGAGGTTTGTTTGTTTTTGCTTGTTTTTGGTGTTTAGGGCTTCACTGGTGATATTCAGGGTTTACTCCTAGCTCTGCACTCATGAATCAAGTCTGGTGGTGCTCAGGGTATTAGCACCAGTGAGGTGCTGGGGATTGAACCTGGGTCAGCCTTGTGCAAGGCAAGCACTTTCCCTGCTGTACTATCATTCCAACATCCACAATTCTAGCCCAGAAGTTTACAAACCGTTTGATCTACCACTCCCCTTTCAGCGGGGTAAGGAGAAGGAAAGCATTATGTACTCCTCTCTGCAACCCTGCTTTGCATGAACCATCCCTCCATTACACCCCCATTTTCCCAGTGTCCCTGGACAATGGACTGTCCCTCTGGTAGCCATTCCTCCCAGGGCATTGATAGCACCTTGAACAAAGATGAGTTAAGAGGGAGGGTGGGAAGTGAAAGGTACATTGACTGAGTAGGGTTAGATCCAGGCCTGTGCAATACCTGATTCTGTTGCACTTGATCTTGAGTCCAAGTTGGCATGTCAAGCTCCTTTCACTACCCACACCTTCAATCTAAGTTAGGGCAGAGCCATAGATAGTCCTAAAGGCTGCTGGGGTGGCCCCTAGGTCCCTGATTCTGTGGAACACAAAAAATATAATCGGGCCCTTGCTTTTGGCTGTCGGCTCAGATGATGGGCATGGCTCCCAGCTGAGTGAGTACTGTTGGGGTACCCTTCCTGGCTTCTGTCAAACTCACAGGCTGGCGCTCTGAGCCAAGCCATCTGCATGCTCTGAAACCCTCCATGTGTCCCTGCCCCTTTCCTTTGGGCTCTCTAGAGGTGGACTTGTTGACCAAGGAGCTGGAAGACTTTGAGATGAAGAAAGCGGCTGCCCGCGCTGTCACCGGTGTCCTGGCCTCTCACCCCAACAGCACCGACGCCCACATCATCAACCTGTCTCTCACTTTCCACGGCCAGGAGCTGCTCAGTGACACCAAACTGGAGCTCAACTCGGGCCGTCGGTATGGCCTCATTGGCTTGAACGGCATTGGTAAGGGGCTGCCTGGAGTTGGCTGGGGAAGAGGGATACGCTACAGGGTCAGTGCCTGGTTGGTGCTGGAAAAGGGGACAGATACAATGTGGAAGCCAAGCCGTATGTGCCAAAGGCTTCTCAGGGGTGCAGGGTGGGTGGGCATGTAGGGCAGTCATGAGGAAGATAGCACGTATTTGGGGACTGGAGGACAAACAATTGTGATGGGGAGGGGATGAGGGAAGAGTGAGTTGGTGGTGCCCAGGAAGAACCAGGGTCTGTCCCCCTGCCGCAGGGAAGTCCATGCTGCTGTCTGCCATCGGGAAGCGGGAAGTGCCCATCCCTGAGCACATCGACATTTACCACCTGACGCGGGAGATGCCGCCCAGCGACAAGACGCCACTGCACTGTGTGATGGAGGTGGACACAGAGCGGGCCATGCTGGAGAAGGAGGCCGAACGGCTGGCCCACGAGGATGGTAAGGCCTGAGGCTGGCAGGAGGATGTGGGGAGCCCCCTGCTGTCCACTCACAGCACCCCCTCACTCTTCATGCCCACAGCTGAGTGCGAGAAGCTCATGGAGCTCTACGAGCGCCTAGAGGAGCTGGACGCTGACAAGGCGGAGACAAGGGCATCCCGGATCCTGCATGGGCTGGGCTTCAGCCCCGCCATGCAGCAGAAAAAGCTAAAAGACTTCAGTGGGGGCTGGCGCATGAGAGTGGCCCTGGCCCGGTGAGTCTCCTGCACCTTAATACTGGGATATGGGTGGTGACATGATGGGCCGGGTATGTGCAGGTGTGAGACTAAGTTCCTGATCCTGTGGTCCAGAGGGACTCAGTGCTAGATCTTCTGGCATGGTCTCTAAGAACTGAGGGCCAGCACTGTGTACAGGGTAGTGAGGGTTGTTGCTTCTTCCACATATACTGTGTAAGAGGGAGGTAAAGTTCTGCCTCCTCCTACATCCCCTACCTCCATGTTACTCCCCTTTCTGAATTCATCAACCCTCTCATCTTGTTGAAAAAAAAAAAAAAAAAGAATTGCACAGCTATTGAGAGCTCCAGCCTCTCTACCCTTACATAGCCTGGCCCCAAAATGTGTTTCTGCCGACCATCCTTGCCATGGTCTGCGCTGCCCTGGGAAAGCCGCTTGGCCACTCATGAACAGCACCCAGGTTCTCAACCTGCTCCAGTGCTGCTGACCTGAGGTTGGAGTTTGGTGTCTGCACCACTTCATGCTCATATGTGGTGGCTTTGTGCCGGACAGCCTGCAGATCTTGTTTGAATATTCGATCTGTGGAAAGGACATTCTTTTTTTTTTTTTTTTTTTTTTTTTTTTTGGTTTTTGGGCCACACCCGGTGACGCTCAGGGGTTACTCCTGACTATGCGCTCAGAAGTCGCTCCTGGCTTTGGGGGATCGAACCGCGGTCTGTCTCCTAGGCTAGCGCAGGTAAGGCAGGCACCTTACCTCGAGCGCCACCGCCCGGCGGAAAGGACATTCTTAAGCCTCCTTTCGGGGTCTGGCCACCCCATCAGATACAGATAGGGCTACTGTGCATGCATACTACTTAACACTTTATGTCCGTAGCCTCTTGTCTTGCCACTGAGCATGTATCTCAGTGCAGAAACCTGTAGGTTCAATAGCTTGCACAGCCTGGCTGTGAGTATGCCTCCCTTTGCCACTTAGTCTATTTCCTTTTTTTGGGTTTTGGGTCGCACCTGGCAGTGCTCAGGGGTTACTTCTAGCTCTCAGTTCAGGAATCACTTCTGGTGGGTTTGAGTGATTAGGGTGCTGGGGGTTGACCTCAGGCTAGCCATGTGCAAAGCAAGTGTTCTCCCCGTTGTACTCTTGCTCTGACCCCTCAGCCTATTTCCTGCCCTTTTGTCACTGCCCGTGGGCTCGGGTTTCCCTCTCAGTACCCCATTCCTCAGAACCTCAGCACTTGCTTCCGCCATGGTTCACCGTCAGTGTCCCTGCTGTACTGACGGGCATCTTTTTTCATTTCTCGCAGAGCCCTCTTCATTCGGCCCTTTATGCTGCTACTGGATGAACCCACTAACCACCTTGACCTTGATGCCTGTGTGTGGCTAGAAGAAGAACTGAAGACGTAAGGGGCCAGCCAGGGAGCGGGCAGGCGGGTAGGAAGAGGTGAACCAGGAAGAGACACAGACACCCAGATACTCACTGAGTGAGCTGAGCAGAGAGGAGGAAGGATCTGGGATAGTGAGGCAGCCAGAGTAAGGGGTTGGGGGCCTGGCTTCCTTATTTGCCATAGCTGATGCCCCAAGGATCAGGCCAGAGAAGGGGTTCCCATCTGTACGCATGAGGCAGCTGAAAAGTTACATGGCCAATATGCTGTGTGAGTGGGCTGGCGCTTTGCTGGAGGCCTCAGCAGTCTCCCCCACGACTGGGAATGTCTGTTTTAACTGAGAAAAGCTAGTATACAGAGATTCTTTTTTTTTTTTTTTTTTGGTTTTTGGGTCACACCCGGCAGTGCTCAGGGGTTTTTCCTGGCTCCAGGCTCAGAAATTGCTCCTGGCGGGCACAGGGGACCATATGGGGCACCGGGATTCGAACCGATGACCTCCTGCATGAAAGGCAAACGCCTTACCTCCATGCTATCTCTCCGGCCCCTACAGAGATTCTTTATATCCCCGATGTGGTGCTGGGGGTTGAACATATAGTCCAGCTCTGGCCTGGGCTGTCCTTATTAGCGATGTCTTCTCTGGTCTTGTACAACTAGAACAGAGGTGAGGAGACCCTGGGTGTTGCTGTACCTCAAGGCCTGTCAGAGAGTGTCCTGTGGCTAAGAGGTGTCCAGCAGCTGTGGTAGGGGCTGTGACTCAGGAGCATGCAGCAGACAGGGTGGGATCTGGGGCCCTGCTCTCTTGGCCTGGGCGGCCTCCCTGACTGACTCTCTGACTTTGCAGTTTTAAGCGCATCCTGGTCCTCGTCTCTCATTCCCAAGACTTCCTGAATGGTGTCTGCACCAACATCATTCACATGCACAATAAGAAGCTCAAGTATTACACGGTGAGTGACCCCTGGCATCTCTGTGATCACCTCTGTGCCTCTTGAGCACTCAACATTCTCTTTTCCAGACAAATCAGACTTTGGGTTGGAGAGGGCACACTAGGCAAGGCACTGGTCTTGCTTGTGGTCTACCTGGGTTTGATTCCTGGCACCCCATATGGTCCTGAGTACAGAGCCAGGAGAGATCCTTGAGCACCACTGGATGTGGCCCCACAACTACTAGAAGAGGTAGAACTCAGTCTTGGCTTCCTATTATGATCAAGGAGACTAGGAAGCCCACTACCATTTAAGTGCTCGCAGCACAGAGGCCTGCTGCCTGCCCACCACCCGCCTTGCCCCCCGCACTGGGCCTGATGCCTAATTCTTGTGAGAAATGGGGCTCAGGCTCCAGCAGCCACTGATTTTTGCCTTCCCCTCAGCTTCTCAGAGGAAAACCAAAGGTCATTTTCGCTCAGAGGTCTACTGACTTGGGCCAGTAGAAACTGGGACTCCCGTTCATAGAGTTATCTTAATCATTTTCTTCTCTGGGTTGCTTTTCAGGGGTTGTTTTTTGTTTGTTTGTTTGTTTTTGTCTTTTTTGGAGAGGGAGGGAAGGGTTATTGGTTTGGGGGCCACACTTAGGAGTACTTAAGGTTTACTCTTAGCTCTGTGTTCAGCTTGTGGTGGATTCACTAGACACCTCCCATTGAGAGACCTCAGGTTGAAGGCTAAGCAGCTTTACTGCATGTCCTCTTTCTCTCCTGCACAGACTTAAAAAGCAGGGTTAGGCCTCCTAAACCCTAAGTGAGATGGCAGAGTTGACTGCTAACACTGCTTGCCTGGCCTGGCCTATGTCCCTGCAGGGGAATTATGATCAATATGTGAAGACGAGGCTAGAGCTGGAGGAGAACCAGATGAAGAGATTCCACTGGGAACAGGACCAGATCGCACACATGAAGGTAGGGGCCATAGAGCCATCAGGCCAGCCCTGCCCGCTGTGGTGCTGAGGGACAAGGGATGTCGTGCCCAGTGCGTGGGGCCAGCCTGTGCACCGCGCCCCTCTGGCCTCTTTCAGAACTACATCGCCAGGTTTGGGCATGGCAGCGCCAAGCTGGCTCGCCAGGCACAGAGTAAGGAGAAGACACTGCAGAAGATGATGGCCTCAGGACTGACCGAGAGGGTCGTGAGCGACAAGGTGAGTGGCACAGGGCTGTGGGCCCTCATCAGGCAGTGCCATCCACTGACAAAGCAAACTGTGTCGCTTTTCCTAGACCCTGTCCTTCTACTTCCCCCCATGTGGCAAGATCCCACCACCTGTCATCATGGTGCAGAATGTCAGCTTCAAGTACACTCAGGATGGGGTGAGTGTTCAGGATGCTAGGGTGCCCAGGGATTAGGGCACATGGTACTGGGGCATGGTCCTGGGGACACAGTGTCCAGGAGCCTCCTGCTCACTGACTGCTACACCGTGGGGTCATGACACTTCCTATGAGGTGACCAGGACACCTTAATCAGGACTTAAGAGTGGCTGACATCAAGGATGTGTCAGGCCAGGTGGGCCATGCTTGACCTGTCACCATCATGGCCCCCACCTGAAAGGATTTGGGGGGAGGATTGAGGTCAGCGCCCTAACCTGATTGGTACCCTTCTCTCATCTCACCCATCCCCTCAGCCTTCTATCTACAACAATCTGGAATTCGGGATTGACCTGGACACAAGGGTGGCTCTGGTTGGGCCCAATGGCGCTGGAAAATCCACACTCTTAAAGTTGCTCACTGGAGAGGTAACTCATGCCTAGGGTATTGGGGGGCGCGCGTGTGTGTATGTTTGTGTGTGTGTGTGTGTGTGTGTGTGTGTGTGTGTGTGTGTGTGTGTGTGTGTGTGCCATCTTCTGGGATGCACGGTACAGGGTTGTCACTGGGCACGTCTGTGACAGAATCCCAACTTCAATGCTGCTCCGTAAGCAGAAATTCTGAGCATGGGTGCTGGATCCTAGCTCTTCAGCTTTGAGCCCCTTCCTAAATATCTTGGTACCAGTGGAGATGCTGAGAGAAAAGCATCAGAAGGTTTCGAGTCTTGTTGTGACATTGCTTCCTCCTGTGTGTGTTTGTCTATCTCTGCCCAGCTGCTGCCCACAGATGGCATGATCCGGAAGCACTCTCACGTCAAGATCGGCCGCTACCATCAGGTATGGATGTGTTGAGGGGTGAAGGGGGGGGGCAGCCAACTGGGACATTAGCAGGGCTTCTCTTCTGAACTCCCACATGCCACTTGGCTGCTTTGTTCTTCCTGTAGCATTTACAAGAGCAACTGGACTTAGACCTATCACCCTTGGAGTACATGATGAAGTGCTACCCGGAGATCAAGGAGAAAGAAGAGATGCGCAAGATCATTGGGCGATATGGTCTCACAGGAAAACAGCAGGTTCGTGACAGGCCTGGTGCAGTGGCAGAGTGGGCGGATGCCAGGAAGCTAGGAGGGCATGGAGAAGAGCTGGGACAGGATATCAGGAAGCTAGGGAGATATAGGGACAAGACGAACCCTAGGATGCTAGATCTTTGGATTCTTTCCTCCAGAGCCAGCCCATATCCCCATGCTGGCTGGCTGCCAGAGCTTGTAGGGTGTTTAAAGAATGGGAGGGTCAGAGTCACTTACTGGTTGTGAGTCTCACCGAGGACAAGCCATGGCACCTGATGAAGGGGCGCCAGAGACCCAGACAAGGATCAGAGCCACTCATGGCTTACCGATTTGGGCAGGAGTAGCCAGGACTACAGATTAGCCTTGTTTTTTTTTTTTTGTTTGTTTGTTTGTTTATTTTTTTGGTTTTTGGGTCACACCTGACAGTGCTCAGGGGTTATTCCTGTCTCTGATGCTGGGATTTGAACCACCGACCTTCTGCATGAAAGGCAAACGCCTTACTTTCATTCTATCTCTCCAGCCCTTACAGATTAGCCTTGTGACACACTGGTGGCTGAAATGTCCTGTTGCTTTGTGATCTAGAACCTTCCTGGGCCATTCCTGGGTTGGTGGGTTGGCAGGAGGCAGTGCCAAGCTAGAGCAGTGCCCCAAGTATCGTATTCCTCTCAGGTGAGCCCTATCCGGAATCTGTCCGATGGGCAGAAGTGCCGTGTGTGCCTGGCCTGGCTGGCCTGGCAAAATCCCCACATGCTCTTCCTGGACGAGCCCACCAACCACCTGGACATTGAGACCATCGACGCACTGGCTGATGCCATCAACGACTTTGAGGGTGGCATGATGTTGGTCAGCCACGATTTCAGGCTCATCCAGCAGGTGAGGCCCCAGGCCCTGGCGCCCAAGAGTGGGGTATGCAGCCAGGACTCAGCCTAGGTGAGCGGTGACTGGCTTAGCACAGCAGCTCTGAGTGTGTTGAACAGCACTGCTGCCTCCAGGATTGTCCAGCAAAGAGGCCCCAGCAGGCACTGTAGGGAAGTCCTTGGATTTCTGGGGAATGTGAAGGACACTGGACAGAGGATATAGCCACTGGGCAGGTTCCAGCCCAGCCAGAGAAGCAGGAATCCGAGCCACCCACAGACCCTGGCTCAGAAGGCTCCAGCCCTGCTGGTTATTGTTTTCTTGGGCTAGGTCACCCCAGAGAATGGGGGTGTGGGGGAGGTATGTGGCAAGCTGAGTGGGGTTCACTCCCCAGAACCCAAGGAACAGGCCCCAGGGTAGGGGCATCAGGAGCCCTGTTTGAGTCCCAGCTCTTTACAGGTTGCTCAGGAAATCTGGGTGTGTGAGAAGCAGACAATCACCAAGTGGCCCGGAGACATCCTGGCCTACAAGGAGCACCTCAAGGCCAAACTGGTGGGTGAGGAGCCCCAGTTGACCCGAAGGGCTCACAACGTGTGAGAGCCGCGGGCTGCTCCCACACTACCACGGCACCTGCCCTGCTCCTGCCTTAGCTGCTCCGGCCTGTCTCAACCCATCTGCTTCCTGCTCCTCCGCTTCTTCTGTCCATGTCTGCTGTGGCCAGCGCCAGTCCTGGCTGGACAACCGCCCGGCAGTGATACGGTCAGGGCGCCCACGGCCCTGGGTCTCAGCAACAAAGGAGCCACCGAACACCCTCGTCTTCCGGGTTTCGTGGTGTTGGAGGGACCCCTGACCCTCCAGCCCCACTGCCCCTTTCTCTCTGCTTCTGGTTCAGAGCTCTGGGCTGAGCCTCCATCCTGGTCGGTTTTTAAATAATTATTTAATGGTAACTTGTAGACCTGCGTGTTATCTGCAAAGTGCCCAATAAAGGAGGAAGCCGGCATGCTCCGTGCCTTCCTTCGAGGGGTTCGGTTCTCCCTGCCTGCCTCCTCACACCCCTTCTCCGCCGAACCCGACCACAGATGAGAGAGGTGCCTAAAGTGGCCAGCATTGAGATCTTCAATGTACCCTTGCTCGCTTCCTGGGATCCTCTGCTCCGGACTGGGTCAGGCAGGATAAGCCATGGGGTCTGTTCTGGAGCCTGTTTTGAGCTTCAGGCCCTATACTTTTCGTTGTTGGGTGGGGATTAGCAGGGACAGTCTAGATGAGCCTGTGGTTGGCGCTGTGGATGGGGTGTAGAGAGCACCTCACTTTTAGAGCCCCATTCCATTGAGAAGGCAGCATACCATCCTGACTCCAGCAGTTGCCCTGAGGGGAATGGGAGGCTGCAGACTCTGGCACGAACCCTTGAGGGAGGCAGCCAAGTCCTATGGTAACTCGATAGCCCAGGACTGATGGGACAGGGAAGCACAGAAACGGGATGCTGTTTGGCAGTGGTAGGATGGCTCTAGTCCCCTGGAAAGGACAAGGATTCCCTTCCACCCCACGCTTGCTTTGTGCCTTGACTAGGAATCTGCACTGTGCCCTGGGAATACAAGCTGAGTCTGGGGGAATGAATGAACCTCCCTATTCAGTGAGGGAGGAGGCATGACAAGGGACTGTGTACTGAGAATGTCAATCCTGAGACTTAGAATCTGCAGGAAGGAGATGCCAAGCTAATCACTTTGACTGCTGAGAAAAAGCCCATCTTGGAGATTTAAGAACACTTTAACAGGGGCCAGCGAGGTGGCACTAGAGGTAAGGTGTCTGCCTTGCAAGCGCTAGCCATGGTTTGATCCCCTGGCGTCCCATATGGTCCCACCAAGCCAGGGACAATTTCTGAGCGCTTAGCCAGGAGTAACCCCTGAGCATCAAACAGTGTGGCCCGAAAAACCAAAAAACAAAACACCACTTTAACAGGCACCAGAGGAGGGGCCAGAGCAATGACACAGCAGGGAGAGCACTTATTTTGCACGAAGATGTCCCAGATTTTATCTTGTCACCCGATGTTGACCCCTGAGGCCCTCCAGGAGTTATCCTTGAGCACAGAACCAGGAGTAACCCCTGAGTGCCTGGGTGTTGAAAGAAGGCACCAAGGCACAGATGGCCTGACACTGGTCTGAGCACCACTGGATGTGGCCCTAACATCCACAACTGTCCTTTGAGGAATGGAATGAGAATTGGGTGGACAGGTGGGCCCATAGGCTGTTCTCACCTGCCCCAGGTGAACCCCATCTCCTTTTCCTCCCCACCTGCATCACCAGTGAACTTCAGGGCTTCCTACTGAACTAACACCCCCACTCCTTCCCTGTGGTAACTTTCCCAGGACCCCACAGATCTGCATTTTTCACACACACACCTGACCAGGTTTAGGCTTCCCCCACTGACAGTGACTGAGCTGATTCTTGTAAAGATTCTGGCCAGAGGAGCTGCCTGGCTCTTTCCTCTCTCTGTGCAGCAGGTGAAAGAGGTGAAGGGGCCTCCCTGGCCCCCCAAAGCCTGTGAGAAATTATACATGGTAATAATTGGACATAAGGACTCCCATTCCCTTGGGGGTCAACCTGTCTGTCCCCGCCTGCCCCAGGTGCCAGCCCCTACCTTCATAAAACAGGTACCAGGGCACAAAGGCAGTGCAGAGCAGGGCAAGCATTTATCAGGGCCAACTGCTGACACAGGCATGCCACTGGAGGGGCCTGCAGGTTGGGGTATGACCAACAAGTCCTGGAGGTGAAGCCTGTGCAAAGAAACTCCATATACATCTACAAGATGCTGAATCGGGCCAGAGAGATAACACAGCAGTAGGGCCTTTGCCTTGCACGCAGTGGATCCAGGACTGATGGTGGTTCAAATCCTGGCATCCCATATGGTTCCCTGAGCCTGCCAGGAGTGATTTCTGAGCGCAGAGCCAGGAATAACTCCTGAGCACTGCTGAGTGTGACTCCAAGACAAAAACAAAAAAAAGATGCTGAAGCAGGTGAGTCCCCTTCCCGGGAGGTCACAGCTCCGTGACACAAGACATTTATCCCCACAAGGTCCAGAAGCCAGTAATGCTTAAAGACTGAAGTGGTGTGGAGGTTATGGGAGAGAAGTGCTTAGAAAGTGCCAGCACGGGAGGCCAGCACAATTGTATTGCGAGGAGGGCACTTGCCTTGCATGAGGCCAACTCTAGATTCAATCCTCAGCATCCCATATGATCTGAGTTTACCATGAGCAATTCATGAATGCAGAGCCAGGGATAAGCCCTACGCACTATCTTATGGCACTTCAAAAAGGAAGTGCCAGCACAAAAGTCTCTAGAAGGGCAACCTGGGCAAAAACCTTAAAGATGAGTGACACTCCTCAGAAGGCCCACCCTAGAGATGAAGATCCCCAGACCCCTAAAGCAGCATCTCCTGACTAGGACTCATCCTAGATAAGCTCTGCCCCCACCCACAGGTGGCCTCCTGGTCTCTGCTCAGCCTAGCAACACCAAGAGAACTCCCTACTCGTGGGACTCTACATGTGGGGCCCTCTGGGCATCCATAGTCTCAAGAATAGTGGCTGACACATTACCTGGCATGTGTGAGATCCTGGGTTTGATCCCTGCATGAAAAAATAAATTAAAAAATACTGAGGAGCCAGGATAGTACAATGGGTAGGGGACTTTCCTTGAACGTGGCTGACCAAGGTTTGGTCCTGGTACTTCATAGGGTTCCCTAGCACTGCCAGAAATGATTCCTGCGTGCAGAGCCAGGAGTACACTTAGCATCACCAGATGTGGCTCACAAAAATAAAATACCCAAAGTTGTTGAAGAGAGAACAGAGGTCAAGGTGCTGGCCTTTCTGTAGCAGACATTCCTAACATGACATAGGGTTCCTTGAACCCCACCAGGAGTGAGTTCCAAGTACTCCAACCTCAAAAGAAAACCAAAAAACACTCAAAACCTTTACCTAGGGGATCTATAGCACCTGGCCCCAGAGCCTCCATTTTCAGCCCAGTGGGTGCAGGACACCTGCCCCACATGAGGTGACATTAATCTGATCCCAGAGTGGAACCCAACTCCAGATGAATCCCTGAAGGTGGCTGCAACCGTTTTGGTGCTGTAGGATAGGGGGACAGTGGGTGGGGAGGAGGGTGGCCTCAGATCCAGATCCTGTGTCCTGAAGGACAGGCATTGGAGTAGGAATTAAAGCACAGGGTACCCCGAGTTGTAGATCTGTCTCCATTGTCAACTCAGCATGTACATGGCGAAGGGTGGGGAAGTCTCCCCTTGGAGAAGGCCCCAACCCATCTGAGATCAGCTCATTCAAAAGCTTAGAGCACATGAGTGGACCAGAGTGATAATACAGTGGGTAGGGCATTTGTTTTGCACGTGGCTGACCCAGGTTCAATCCCCAGCATCCCATATGGTCCCTTGAGCCTGCCAGGCATGATTTTGAGCCCGGAGTAACCCCTGAGCACTGTCATGTGTGCCCCCCCCCATAAAAAGCTTAGAGCACATGATTAAGTGGGACCCAAAGAAAGGGTTGCATGTTAAGTCAGAGACAGACAGAAAAGTCAGTTGGTCCTAAGCAAAGTACAGAAGTCCTCTCTGAATGGTGAACTTCCTGCTCTGGGAACTTTTTGTGGTTTGGGGCCATACTGGTGGTGCTCAGCAGATCATACAGGAAGCTGGAGATTGAACCTGGGATGGCTACATCTAAGGCAACTGCTCTACCCACTGGGAAGTTTAGGTCAGTTTTTGTTCCTTACATAAAGTTCAAAGATGGGTATTCACTACCACATAACCAAGCAGCAAAATACAACTGCCCCTACCCTGGTCTGTTAAGGGAAATGGTAATATGAATTCATCCTCAGTGGGGAACAGGATGTAAATGCTTGAAATAGAAAAGCCATGGGAATGGGGGGGGGGGGGCATTGGTGGTGGGAATGTTGCACTGGTGAAGGGGGGTATTCTGTTTCTGACTGAAACCCAACTACAAACATGCTTGTAATCACGGTGCTTACATAAAAATTTATATTAAAAAAATTAAAAAGAAGTAGGAAAAGAAAAGTCCAACGCTGAGTCTGGAGCGATAGCACAGTGGTAGAACATTTCCTTGCCCGTAGCTGACCTGGGTTCAGTTCCGGGCATCCCCCTGGTCCCCTTGGTTCCCCGAGCCTGCCAGGAGCAATTTCTGAGTGAAGAGCCAGAAGTAACCCCTGAGCACCGCCACCCTGTGTGGCCCAAAAACAAAGAAAAAGAAAAAAGGTAAAAGCTAAGTCACTGACCCCTTCCCCATCAAGATCTCTACTTCTGTGAACTCACATACAATTAATAGCTTCACCTAGGAATGACTGAGACACTGAGCTTCTGAGATTTACACCCTGATCTACTCCAATCTGATTATAACAGCCATCTGCACACCCAGTCCAGCTTTGTCCCATGGGAAAGAAGGACTCCTCAGTTTTCTATTAGGCCCTGAGAGGGTGGGTTGTAGGGATTTGGAGAAAAAGTAAGTAGGGCATTTGCCTTCATCCACAACCTGGTTTGGCCTCTGAGCACCGCCTGGAATGGTTTCTGAGCAGAGCCAAGAGTAAGCCCTGAAAATCACCAGGTGTGGTTCCAAAACCACTTTCGTTTCCTCTGTAAGGAGAGTCTCAGTATGCCATCCTGCAGGCCGGGAATTCGGGGACTACTGACCCATGTGTTTCCTATGAGCTTCTGCTCCCCTGAACACCCTCTAGGTATTCAACCTTGCTGAGCGAGAGGGTAGGCCTGGCACCATGAGAAATGCAAACCTGGGCCCTGGTTCTGCTCCCAGAAGTTCTCTACTGCTGTGCCTCCTCTTCACTATACTGTCCCCATGTCCCTTTAAGCCTGGAACCCCAGTGCAGTCTGACCACAGACATGGCTTCCTGAATGGCCCACACTGAAGGGGCGCATAGAAGGCACATATGAGCACCCCAACTGCCCTCCTTACTTCTCCCCACCTGCTAGTATTCATGGATGATGGATGGGGTGACCCTAAATTCACCCCAAGGAAGGGTATTAAATTATACCTTACTTTACTTAAAAACAAAGTTCATCCCCAGTTTCTTTGTATCTGTTTGTTTACAACTTGATTTCATCCAAAACAAGGATTGTCATATATGTAAACCTGGACGGGACAGGCTCAGGATAGCTGTCCCACCTGTGGGTTGGAGCTATGACTTCCTGGGGTGATTTTACTTACTGAGGGGTGTGACCACAAAAGCAGAACCCAACTTCCAGCACCTGTGTCTGTTCCCATGCATGTCACCTGTCCTCCAGCATGGACGGGAGGAGGGAGTGGGGGCTCACTTACCTAGAACCTCCCACTTCCTCCTAGTGACTGGCCACGCAGCACTGGTGGAAAGGGTAACCTCCAGGATGGCCTCTGAGACTGCTATCTGCAGCCCCCTCTGCCACCCTCTTGAAGCCTTAGAACATTGGTACAATGGGACAGAACCCATCAAAGCAGGTGGTTCTGAGGGCTGGGAGTTCCAGAAGGTGCCAGACCAACACAAATTGCAGTGTGAGGAACAGGCACCATGTCTGAGAGGTAAGTGAAAGGGCCTGGAGAGCTAAGAGCGAAGCTTCTGGCAGGGAAGGATGGTGTGCAGAGGTGGACTGTCCAAGAATTCCCTGAGTGCCCCCTGCTGGCTTCCCTCCAACCACCAACACCAGCTGCAACTCTTTATCCCACTTCCCACCCACTGCAGCATCCCAGGACTGAGGATCCCCCTTGTACAACATGCCCCATACCCGCCCAGTGACCCTATCTCCTCTGTCTGAGGTTTACCTGACTCTCCACCAGCTTTAATTCTTGGGCACTCCCACCCACTGGCCGCTATCCTGGAGGCTCAGGGCGTGGGGGTGCACACGGTTCCCTCCCTTCCAGAACTTACCAGCAACTCTGGGACTTATCCCACGTGACGCTGCAGGAGTTGCTGGAGCAAGAGCAGCCCTTGCTGCAGCCAGTGCCAGAGCGCCAGCGCCGCGCCTTGCTACACCGCCTTTCATCGCTCTACCTCGTCTATCTGGGGCTCCTGCGCCGGTTCGACACCCTGTATGACCAGATGGTGCACCCTCAAAAACGGCGGCTGTTGCGGAGCCTGCTGGACAGTGTGGCCGGTCGCGTGCTGGAGCTCAAGGACGAGATGGTGCGAGTCGAACTGAGCGAGACACACTGCCTGGACCAAGAGATGTTGGAACAGGGGCTCACTCCGGTGAGCTGTGGTCATCGACATGCTGACTGTGCTCCGTATTGGGCCATGTGGGTGGCGGAGTCCTATCTCATGGGGTCAGAGCCCAGGTCATGTGGGGTGAGATTGACCTTAACTCTGGGGGTCCATGCAACTAGCCAGGCCCCTGGAAGAAGTGATGGGATGGGGAAATTGGCCCAGACTTGCAGCCTTCAGGTCTAGTTTGGGGGGACAATGAAGGCGAACTTTATTTGGGCCCCTGGATTCTACTGGCTCTGGAACAGCTGGAAGGGAAGAATAGGATAGATAAAAGAAGGGTGCTTGGGCCAGAGAGCTAGTAAAGGAGTTAAGGCACTCACCTGGCATAGTGACAACCCCCGTTCGATTCTCCACACAGCATGCCGTCCCCTGAACCCAACCAGGGGTTACTCTTGAGCAAAGTGGGTGCTGGAGAGATAGTATAGAGGGTGTGTCTCTTGCCTTGTATGTGGCTGACTCCGATTCAATCCCCGGCATCACATATAGTCGTCTGAGCACTGCCAGGAGTGATCCCTGAGTATAATAGAGCCAGGAGTAACCTCTGAGCATCACCAAGTGTTGCCCTCTCACACACTCACACACACAAATAGGTTTACCTTCTGAATAAGGATTTAAGGAGTGAGGTATATTAGGTGCATGTTTAGCTGGAAGGCTACACTGGAAAGTCCAGCTGCCCTTGTATCCCCCCTATAAATAGCAGGAAGGGGCCCTGTCAGCTTTGGGGCAACAGTGTAGATCTGCTAACTTTGCACCTGTCTTCTAACAAGACCATCAGGTGAAGATAGCATACAAAACCACCCATGTGCCATATCTCCAAGCCCAGGTGAACAAGTCTGAATCAGGGTCATACAAGAAACAATCCAGACCAGGCTGAGGGTGACACATATATTCTGGCAGTCTTCTACCTAGTATGGAGCTTGCTGTCTGCCAGAACTACCATTTTTATTGAGTACAGAGATCACCCCTGAGTGGGGCAGTAAACCCACCCAGTTTTACAAGTAAGACAATCTTTTGTTTTGGGTGAAACCAAGTTGTGAACAAACAGATACAAAGAAACCAGGGATAAACTTTGTTTTAGGTAAAATAAGGTGTCACCCAATAATAGCACAGTAGCTAGGGCTCCTGAGTCCTCCACGAGTGATCTCTGAGTGCAGAGCACCTGAGCATAGGTAGGTGTGCACCCCCCCAAAAAAAAAAACACAAAATGAGGTCCTCAGGTGATCTATGTGTCCATAATTTTGTTGTCGTTGTTGTTGTTTTGGGCCATAGGCGGTGACGGTCAGGGAACTCCTGGCTATGCGCCAGAAAATGTTCCTGGTTTGGAGGACCATGTGGGATGCCATGGTCTTTCATAGGCTAGCACCGGCAAGGCAGACACCTTACCGCTTGCGCCAAAGCTCCGGCCCCATATACCCACAATTTTAAGACCATAGAGCTTCAAGTAGTACTTGGGACTTGAGCCTACCAAACCCTTGGTGCTGCCCATCAGTGGCACTGAGGGGCTCTGCCCTTTCACCCAGTGGCTTACTGCCCCAGTCTCTGCCAGGGTCAGTGTTCATCACTGAAATGCCATCATCAATCAGACAACCACACTTCATTGGTTCCTGACCTTCCTCTTCTCACATAACCCCTTAAGGCAGACCTGGTGGTTCCGATCCCCAAATATTTTCTCCGAGAGCAGTCAATCGAGTTGAAGGAGCGTGAGGAGATGCTGACAGAGATCCTGTCCAGAGTGAAACCAGCAAGTCTCAAAGAGGTGAGTAGGGAAAAGACCCCCAGACACCCTTCAGTCCCCTCCTGGGATAGAGAACCAGCCTTGGGAGGTAGAGCGAGATCCACTCCAGGGCTGGAGTGATAGCACAGTGGTAGGGCATTTGCCTTCACATGGCCAACTGGGGAGGGGCCCAAGTTCGATCCCTGGCATCCCATATGGCCCCCAGGGCCTGCCAGGAGTGAGTTCTACGTGCAGAGAGACCCACTCTGTGCCCTATGGGTCACTGTTTAGGGAGCCCTGGGCCTCCTTCCAAGCTCTTGCATATTTAATGCCCTTCTAGTGTCAGAGTGGAGCCACAAAGAACCAGAGGATCCTCTCCTTGTCCTTTGAGAGCTGACTTCACAGCTGCCCCAAACATGCAGCCTCTCCCTTATTTTCCCCCTCTTTTCCTCCTCAACCATGCTCCATACAGAGCAATATAGTAATAAGCCGGACAGAAGCCATCATCATAATCCAAATGATTGAGCGAGCCAGGCAAGGCCAACTACGAGCTGCCTTCATGCGGGAGATTCGAGAAGATGAGGAACGGGAGCGGAGGAAACGAGAGGAGGGGTACCCCAAACTCACTGTGGATAAAGCAGCTATCAAAATACAGAAGGTAACCACCCCACCCGATATCCAAGTGGAAATGTGATATAGGGTTACCTTCTTCCTGGAAGCCTGCCTAGCTGAGCATCTGATAACAAAAAGTGTAGGTGTTTGACTTGGAACTTTAATCAGTCAAAAAATCACATACCAGGATTAGAGCCATAGCTCAGCAGGAACTTGCATGCAATTGACCTGGGTTTGACCCCTGACATCCAAATGGCCCACCAAGCCCCACCAGAAGTGATTCATGAGTGTAGAGGCAAGAGTAAGCCCTGAGGGCCCAGAGAGATAGCACAGCGGCGCTTGCCTTGCAAGCAGCCAATCCAGGACCAAAGGTGGTTGGTTCGAATCCCGGTGTCCCATATGGTCCCCCGTGCCTGCCAGGAGCTATTTCTGAGCAGACAGCCAGGAGTAACCCCTGAGCAACACCTGGTGTGGCCAAAAAAAAAAAAAAAAAAGAGAGTAAGCCCTGAGCACTACTGGGTGTAGCACAAAAAACAAATAAGAAAAGCATCCATTATATTTATTATTTTCTCTCTATACCTAGTATGAAAAGTCTTAAGGTGAGTGAGTGAGCATAAGAGCTCCAGAAGTAAGAAATAAGGGCCGGGAGATAGCACAGTAGTAGGGCATTTGCCTTGCATGCAGCTGATCCAGATTGAATGGGGGTTCGAATCTTGGCATTCCATATGGTTCCCCAAGCCTGCCAGGAGTGATTTCTGAGCACAAAGTCAGGAGTAATCCCTGAGCATCACCAGGGTTACCAGACCCACCACCACTCAACCCCCCAAAAAAGAAGCAGATCATTAAAATAGGGGTTGGAGAGATAGCACAGTGGTAAGGTGTTTGCCTAGCAAGCAGCCAATCCAGGATGAACATTGGTTCGAATCCCAGCATCCCATATGGTCTCCCATGCCTGCCTGGAGAGATTTCTGAGCACAGAGCCAGGAGTAACCCCTGAGTACTGCTGAGTGTGACCCAAAAACCAAAATAAATAAATAAAGATAGGGGGCTGGAGCAGTGGCGCAAGTGGTAGGGCATTTACCTTGCATGCGCTAACCTAGGACGAACCACGGTTCGATCCCCAGCATCCCATTGGTCCCCCAAGTCAGGAGCTATTTATGAGTGCATAGCCAGGAGTAACCCCTGAGTGTTACCAGGTGTGGCCCAAAAAGCAATAAATAAATAAATAAATAAATAATAAAGAAATAAAAAAGTAAGAATAGAGGCCCCAGTGATAAGATAGGGATAAGCACTTGCCTTATACCAGCCAACCCAGGTTCCCTAAGCACCACCATGATCTCTTGAGCTTAGAGACATGACTAGCCCTTGAGCCCTTCTAGCTATGGCCCAAATCTGCACCCCCAAATACATAAAATTTGAATAGAGGGGCTAGCAACAAAGTATAGCAGGGAGGGCTATACTATGCCTTCCACTTGTCTAACCCGCCAGGGGGTGTCTGGGGCAGGCCACACACCAAGGCTATCCAGAACCACTATTATCAGGGGCCACTAATCCTATTTCTTCTCTAGTGCTGGCCTTCCATGAGGCACTGCAGATACTATGGGACCTCTCTCAGATGTCTGTGAAATCCTCTAACTGTCCTATTTGCTGTTCTTTCTACAAGGGGCCTAGGGTCACTTAAAGACAATACATCTGAGGAACACCCCACTCTGAATCCCAGCATTTGGGTGACTGCCCTGCAGATGGCAAAGTGAACCTCACCTGTAGGGTCACCAAAGGAAAACTTTGGAGGAGGGTCAGTCAGGAATACTAACTACCCCCTACTCTACCCCCAGCTAGAGCCCACAAACCTTCAGTCCCTGATGTCAAACATCAAGCTTGTAGAAATGCTAGAGCCAGAGCAATAAATCAACATGGAAAGCTCTTGCCTTGCATGCAGCCAACCTGGGTTCCATCCCCAGCATTCCATATGGTTCCCCAAGCATGGCCAGCTGTGATCCCTTTGATCAGAGCTAGGAGTAACACCTGAACATTGCTGGGTATGGCCCTGCCCTCCAGAAGACAAGTGCATAGAAATACTGTTGCATGGCCAGGAGAGAACTCAGGACTGGAGCTGGGCTCTTGCAGTATGTCTGGGCTGTTTCACCCCCTGCATCTCATGGCCCTTGAGTACCCTGGGGAGCAACTTACCACAGATAGTGATCAGCCACAGAGCATAACCAGAAGTGCCCCAACTCTAGCACCAAGTCCTGAGGCCTTTCATATGCCAGTCAGGAAGCAGGAAGACCCTAGGGTACTCTTGTACCCCAAAAACATAGCTAAGAACAACCACTGATGATAGTCCACACTAGAGGGGACACTTATTCAAGGTGTTTGGGCTGGTCTCAGCTTAGCAAAGACAGGCTCATGGGCCTCAGTGTCCTTCTGTCATAACAGTAGATGTGATGCCTGGAAGCCCTCTGGAGTGTACTCACAGGTCTAGGCTGAATCAAGTATTTCTTTCTGGAGCTTATGAGGGGGATGTACAGTGCTGCTGGAGTACGGGGGAGTGGAACCAGGGTTGCCAAGCCAGACAAGGGTTCCCTGGCTGAGCCACATACCCCTCTCGGGGTGGTGTTCTGTGAGAGGGTGGAGATGAGAATTGGGGGGGGGGGGGTGGCTCAGGGAAGACAAACCTTGGAGCTGGGGAGCTGTGATTGTTCGAGGGGACCTGCCTCTGCCCAGACTTCCAGGAGGGAGAGAGTGGTATCTCTTTCAGGGCTCAGCCATATTCTCATGTCCCTGCATCACACAGTCACACAGCCTGCCCCTGCCCCCAGGTTTGGAAGGGGTACTTGAAGAGAAAAGACATCCTTCTGGACAAGCAGACGGAGATGGAGCTCATCGGCATGGTGGGTGCCCCACTGCATGTGTCCCTACCTGCTGCTCCCACAGTCCTAGCCTCAAGCACAATGGAAAGCCCAGTAGTTCAGAGAGTGGGGTAGTCATGGGGCAGAGCTGATGAAGGTACTGCACCTGTTGCAGCCTCTGGGGCATCTCAAGTGGGAGGGGGGAGTCTGGTGCTAACACACTTCGCCTCTCCCTAGTGTTCTGGGTCTTAGGCTCATGTGCCTTGGGTGTCTCACACTTAGCCCTGTGCTGTGCAGAGATGATCAGTGAGGAAATTGCCCTGCCAGGCTCCAACTCTCTCCTCTGCCATTTCCCCTCCTGTGGGTGGAAGACAGGTGGGGCGCAGGTCTTGCTCTCTGAAAGAGCTTTGGAATAGGTGGAAGCCTGGTTGATAAAGGGGTGGGAGAGCTTGGGGAGGCGACTGGACGGGGTGAGGGAATGCTGAGATATTGGAGTCCAAGCTGCAATAGAATAGGGACCCAAGAGGGTATAGGACTTCAGAAGTAGATGAGTACTGGGGAGGGTGGGAGGTACTGGAGAAGTAACCCCAGGAGGTGGGAGCAAGAGGCTGGGTCGGGCCTCTGGGGCGGGGGGCAGGGGGCAGGGGGCCAAGACACACGGAGGGTGAGGAATGAGCGTGGCCGCCTGGGCACATCAACAGTGTGAGCTCAGCGTTTTCAGTAATTGTCTCCGCGCAGAGTGATATTTAAAATACATTTGGGAGCCAATGAGGCGGGAAAGTGGCTGCCGAGCCGCTGCCAGGCGGTGCAGGGTGGGTGGGGGTAGGGCTGGGGCCGGAGGCGGGCGGGGGCAGGCGTGCTAGGTGGGGGTTTGGGGGGGCTCGGGGCGCAGGATGCGCGCGTGGAGCAAACTCATTATGGGAGTAATTTACACAGACGTTTCGGCTCCAGGCCCCGGTTCTCCCGATGCAAGCAAGCCCGTCCTTTTCCTGGGCTCTCCAGGCCTTGGCTGGGATGGGCAGTGAGGGGGACAGGCGTGTGTGTGTGTGTGTGTGTGTGTGTGTGTGTGTGTGTGTGTGTGTGTGTGTTTGCAAGGGGGGGTTAGGGGAGGTAATCACCTGTCTGCCTCTGCCCCAGGCTCACCCTTCCAAAAAGGACAAGGCTAAGCACTTGGGAATCCAAACTAAGGACAAAACTCAAGAGAATTTACAGAGGCTCCGACAGGCGGAGAAGGAGGAGGAGTATCAGCAGGCCCTAAAGAAGGAATACGAGATTCTCAGAGACACTGAGGGGCCTGAGATAAAGGAGAAGCTGACGGGGCAGATCCGACAGTGGTTCATCGAGTGCCAGTCAGTGTCCCCAAGTTTTATCCCTGCCCCTTCTCACCCATCTCCTCCACACTCACTGACCACCTGACCTTCTCCCCCTATGTTCCCCTACCTGGCTCAACAGATAGGATCATCTCCATGTGCTCCATGGAAAATGCCAGAATAAGATGGGAAAAGAATCCAAGTGGAGTCTCGAAAGAAGTCTATCATTTCAATTTATAGCCATCAATCCTTCCCTCTCTCTCCCTCCCTTCTCATTCTTTGTCTTTCTCCATCTTTCTCTCCAGCTGTCTATCCACCTGCCCTTCTACCCAACGATGCACCTGTCCATCCATCTTGCTATCTACCTATCCAACTGCCCTTCCACACACCCACTCATCTGCTATATCCATCCATCTGCTCTTTAAACATCTAGTTATTTGTATCTACCCACCTATACAAACATGCATGCACAAATTTATCTATCCATCAACACACCCATCACCCATATATTCACTCACTACTCTTCCATGCACCTATTCATCCACTCACCCATCTATCCATCCACCCATTAACCCATCCACTACTAGTTCATCAACCCATCCTTTATTCATCCGTCCATTAATCATTCATCCATTCATCCAAACAACCATTCATCCATCTACCCATCTGCCCACCACTCATCCATCCATCCATAGTTGTTCATCCTTCCATCCACCTGTCCATCCATACACTCACCCTTCTTTTTATCCATCATCTATCCATCTACCCACCCATCCATCCATCTATCCATCTGTACCCATTTACCCACTCATCCATCCACCATCCAATAGTCCATCCATCTATCTGTCCATCAGCCCATTCACATGTTCTTCTGATCATTTTCTCATTTAGTGCTTTCACTGGCCACTTTCCTGATTATCCAGATGAGTCTCTGGGTGGATCCAGCATGATCTTTGCAGAAAAGACTCCAGAGCAGGTATTCTGGAGGTGGTGGCCAGAGAGTGTGTGTCCAGAAAGTAAGAGGTGACTGAGAGTTGACTGAGGGTGGCAGTGGGAGACACAGGACACCTGTGGAAAAGGGTCCCCATGTTTGCAGGAAAGTCCCCAGCAGGGAAGTGTCTGGTGAAACCTGACCCCTTGGCAGAGGGGAGAGTCACAGTCTCACTGGTGCCCCTTTCTTCCTGGACCCTAGAGTGGTTTCTGGTCTCAAATCCTGGGTACACCCCTCTACTGCTGGCTGGGTGCTCATTTGATTCCTGTTTCTCTGCCATGGTTTCTTTGGCTGGACACAGGTGAAGAAGGAACTTGATCTGCTGACACAGGATGTCAAAAAAAGGGTCCAAAGAAGAACCAATGAAATGGAGAAATCAGATCAGGCAAGGAAGAAAGAGAAGAAACAGGTAAAGAAGTTTTCTTAGGGACCAGAGAGATAGCATGGAGGTGGGGCATTTGCCTTGGATACAGAAGGATGGTGGTTCCAATCTCGGCATCTGATATGGTCCCTCGAGCCTACTAGGAGCGATTTCTGAGTGTAGAGTCAGGAGTAACCCCTGAGTGCTGCTGGATATGACCCAAAATCTATATAAAAAATTTTTTTTTCTTAGAGGAATGGGGTGGGGGGGGGAGGCGAAGAACCAGAGCAAGCAAAGAAGTAAAAGAAGATCAGGGAGGGGTAAGGATGGTTTCCTGGAGTGGGAAGTAGGTCTGGGGAGCACCAAGGCATGTTGGCTCTAGGTGAGGCAAAGTTCACGGTCAAGCATGTTTCTTCCCAGGACACAGAGGTCATGTGGACAGTCCAGCCATCCAAATTCATCCCCAACCTCCAGAGTGGCCACAAGGAGTACAACGGTGAGGGAAAACTATAGATGGTGCCTGGCCAGCGTGGCATTGTGGATGGTACTGTTGGTCTTGGGAAAGGGCTCGTGTGGGCATATGTAGAGGCAGAAGGGAGAATCCCAAGGAGGGAGCCTGGTGACTCTTGGGATGTGACTTCCTGAGATGGTTTGTTATAGTTTTGCTTCTGAACCCTTGACTGACAGAATGAGAATATAGCTCTTGTAGTCTGGATAGAGGCAGGGCCAGATTGCAGGATGAGGTGAAGGTGTGGGTGCAAACAGGCCACTAAGTCTTTGTGTGTAGGTATATGAGTGAGCAGGGAGGGGACAGAGTGAGAAAGAAAGGAAGACAGTACCTAGGGTACTTGCCTTGCACTTGACAGACCCGGGTTCAATTCCTGACATACCATATGGTCCCCTGAGCCCACCAGGAGTAATTCCTGAGTGCAGAGCCAGGAGTAAACCCTGAACATCACCTGGTGTATCTTTTTTTTTCAAGGGAGGCGGGCAGAGTGGTGGCGCAGTGGTAGGGTGTTTGCCTTGCACACGGCTGGCCTAGGACGGACCTTGGTTCAATCCCCTGGCACTTCCCAAGCCAGGAGTGATTTCTGAGCGCATAGCCAGGAGTAACCCTGAGTGTTATTGGGTGTGGCCCAAAAACAACAACAAAAAAAGAAGACAGATGGGGCCAGAGTGATAGCACAGCTGTAGGGCATTTGCCTTGCATGTGTCCAACCCTGGAAAGACCACAGTTCGATTCCCAGAATCCCATATGGTCCCGAGCCTGCTAGGAGCTATTTTTGAGCACAGATTCAGGAGTAACCTGTGAACTCAGCCAGGTGTGACCCTCCCCCCCCCCAAAAAAAGAGAGGCAGATTGGTCTAAGTCAGCTTTTTATCTTGGTGTGTGTATGTGTGTGTGTGTGTGTTTGTGTGTGTGTGTGTATGTTTGTGGTAACGTGTGAAGTACCTGGACACTGACAACACACCCTTGCTCTTGCTCTGAGGTCAGAAGTATGGAAGAGCCGGTTTGAGGCTACAAACCCCAATCAGAGCTTTGACAATGAGGTGCTCCACTTGATGAAGAGGAAAGAACTAGAGGCAGAAATTCGAGTCCAGGTGTGCCAGCTCCATCCCCCTCTGTCCATCCTCTGTGGCCTCCCCAGGCAGGGACATTCTTGCCTCAATCTGATGTGACAACTGGCTTTCTCAACCTCCTTAGGGGCCTCTCTCCCCAATTGCAGGCCCTGCACCAGAGAGGGGAGGATGGGGGCCTGAGCTGAGGTCTTGGCCAAGATACTTCAGTAGCATAGAGTCTTGTGTGTGGCCACCTGGGCCACTTCTGGTGAAGCAGCTGAGGGGACACAACTACTCCAGTTCTGCATGTGAGAACTTAGGTCCAGAAGGTCCCTGCAGTTGCTCAAGGTAACACCAGGTTTAAAGAGTGAAGTTGAGAGCTTGGAGTGAGAGTACAATGGGTAAGGCCTTGCGCATGGCCAATCTAGATTTGATCCCTGGCACCTCAGATGGTTCCTCAAGCACTGCCAAGAGTGATAGCTGAGGCCCGGAGAGATAGCACAGCGGCATTTGCCTTGCAAGCAGCCGATCCAGGGCCAAAGGTGATTGGTTCGAATCCCGGTGTCCCATATGGTTCCCCGTGCCTGCCAGGAGCTATTTCTGAGCAGACAGCCAGGAGTAACTCCTGAGCACCGCCGGGTGTGGTCCAAAAACAAAACAAAACAAAACAAAACAAAAAAAGAGTGATAGCTGAGCACAGAGCCAGAAATAGCTCCTGAGCACCGCTGGGTGCAGCCCAGAAACCGAAAAATAGAGGAGAGGCAGGAGCAATAGCACAGTGGGTAGGATGTTTATCTTGCATGCAGCTGGCCTGGGTTTGATTCCCAGCCTTGTATATGATCCCCTGAGCCTCCCAGGAGTATTTTCTGAGCAAAGAGCCAGGAGTAACTCCTGAGCACCACCAGGTGTGACCCAAACACACACACACACACACACACACACACACACACAAAGAGTGGAGTTGGGGGACCCACAGGCATAGGATGGAGTTATAAAATTTTCCTGGCACCCAGAGAACTCCAGTTTAATTGCCAGCAACATAAGAAGTGACACACAGAACACAGAGCCAGGAGCAGTCCCTGAATACTTCTAGCTGTGACCTAAAGTCACCACCCATACACACGCACACACACACACACACACACACACACACACACACACACACAAAGTGGATCGGGGATCCAGAACTATAGCACAGCAGGTAGGGTGTTTGCTTTGCACATAGCTGACCTGGGTTCAATCCCTGGCAACCCATATGATCCCCTGAGCACTCAAGAGTGATTCCTGAGCACAGAGTTAGGAGTAATTCCTGAGTACTACCAGGTGTGCCAAACATACATACACACCAAACAAGTGTTCCCCTGGACAGGGAGAGGCACCCAGGCAGAGCACCCCCAAGTGTGGACAGAAGTAGTCTGCTCTTCTCTGGGGCTCCTTACCCCCCCCCCAATTCAGTGCCTATGTGGTTATAGGTGGATGAACTCATGCGACAGGAGCTGAAGAGCCTACGTCTGGCAGTGGACAGGGCGGGCAGAAAACCTTCAAAGATTTTAAAGAAGGTAAGATGAGGGGCAGTAGCAGAGATGGGGGTGGAGCATACCTAATGGCACCTCTTTCCAACCAGAAAACAATAAAGACGAAAATGGGGAAAAGGAAAGAAAAAGACATAACAGCCCACAGGTAAGTCAGGTCTTGGGTACTCATATATCTGAAGCTCAACTATACTCATGAGAGGGTGGGCATGACCCAATACAAGCCTGAGAGAGCTTCAACGATTCCCATAAAGATTCTCATAGGGTTGACTTTTCAGATGGGTACCCTGGGCTATATCCCCAGTATCCCATGAGCATCCCTGGGAGTAAGATGGGTGTCATTCCAAAGTTAAAAAGTGCTCAAAAAGGGCGGAGAGATAGCATGGAGATAGGGTGTTTGCCTTGCATGTAGAAGGACAGTGGTTCGAACCCTGGCATCTCATATGGTCCCCTGAGCCTGCCAAGAGCAATTTCTGAGCTTAGAGCCAGGGGTAACCCCTGAGCACAGCCGGGTGTGATACCCCCCCCAAAAAAAGAAACAAACAAAAAGTGCTCAAAAAGGGGCTGGACGGGGCCGGAGAGATAGCATGGAGTTAAGGCGTTTGCCTTTCATGCAGGAGGTCATCAGTTCGAATCCCGCGTCCCATATGATCCCCCATGCCTGCCAGGAGCAATTTCTGAGCATAGAGCCAGGAATAACCCCTGAGCAACTGTTGGGTGTGACCCAAAAACCACAAAAAAAGGCGGGGGGACTGGAGTGTTAGCACAGTGCAAAGCATTTGTCTTGCACAAGGTTGACTCAGGTTTAATCCCAGCATCCCATATGGTCCACTAGGAGTAATTCCTGAGTGCAGAGCCAGGAGTAACCCCTGAACACCACTAGGTGTAAACAAAAACAAAAAAGTGCTTAAAGAAAAGTAGGTTGAGGGCCAAAGCAGTAGCACAGCAGTAGGGTGTTTGCCTTGCAAGAAGCCGACTCAGAACAAACCTGGGTTTGATTCCCATTATCTCTAATGGTCCCTCAAGCCTGCCAGGAGTGATTTCTGAGCCCAGAGCCAGGAGTAACTCCTGAACACCGCCAGGTGTGGCCCACTCCCCCACCTCCCCTCAAAAGAAAAGTACTTTGAGTATTGTCCTTCCTGATCCTTCCATTCTGTCCCTCCTAACTTTCCCTCCCATCAGGGCCATCTCCTCAGGGAAGTCCATGCTAGGACACTGAGGGGGGCATCAGTAGTCCTCTCCCACCCCCCTGCTCCCTTCCCTGGCACAGTGAGGTTTCGAGCCCATTGATGGTGGCACTTTCAACCACACAGGGGCACATCCCACAAGTGGCTTCATCATCATGAATTGTAGCAAAGCATTCATCTTGGGAGGATATGGGCTTTCTCTGTGGGTTTTGGAGAAAGGCTGCCATGTCACTTTGAGAACTATAAGTATCTCATGCCACATCCCAAACTAAAGATGTTTTGACAAGGTACCTGGCAGTGCATACGTATTACATTGTATGACTTAAACTCAATACTGAACAAATTTTTAACCATGGTGCTTAAATAAAGCAATTCAAAAAACATGCATATTTCTCTAAGTTCTTTCCCCCTCCTTTTTTTATTGCCATTTTTCTCATTCCCAGGTTGCAGTGCACACATGAACATGTGTGGGCATTGCAACTACAGATACCTAGCTGGAACTCAGCCACAAGGGCAGGGAGTCAAACTTGCAGACTTGCCCTTGCAAGGTGGTGGCCTCCCAGGGAGCCATCTCAGATTCATGATAGCTTTTTGGGCAAGAGGCACCCCCATCTCTTTCTTTTATGTCTCTGTCCTCTTTTGGTCCTCTGGGCTCTCTGCTTTCTTATACCAGAACTCTGGAGTCGCTGTTTGAAGAACTAGTCACCTGGGGCTTTCTCATCAAGAACCAGGCAGTAGCACTGAAGGATTACATTGGTGAGACCCCTACCATGGACACCCCTGCAGTGCCCTTTTATTCCCCCATTTTTTTTTGAGCTACTCCCAGTAGCTTACTCCTAACTTTGCACCCAGGAATCACACCTAGATCACATGGAATGCTAAGGGATGAACCTGTGTCCGTCTTGTGCAAAGCAAATGCCCCCCACTATATTATTTCTCTGGTCCATGAACTCTCTTTTCAAGGTACTGTTTTGCTGGACCATGCCAGCAGGGACTGCTCACCAGGACCCACATGTGCCTGCAGGTGACTGTATCTACCTGGGCTCTGCCCTGAATCTGGCCCAGAAGCTGCCAATGCCGTCCTTGTTTGACATTCGCCAGAACATGGCCCTGTATGCAGTGCTCCGGCTCGGTGAGAGGCGCCCTTAGTGGCAGTGGGAAGAAAAGGCAGCTGAGATCAGCATGATTCCTGGTTCCAGGGAGCAACTTCCCCATTCCCCTCACTGCCTTTCCCAGGTTTTGCTGGAGGTCTCACCCTGTTGAGGCCATACCAGAAGTCATGTGGACTCTTGACCTGCTAAGACTCCCTATTATCAGATTATTTCTCAGTTTCCTGGGGCCCTGAAACACAGTCCCGAAACACCAAACCCAAGAGCTTTCTGGAAGAGTTGGCCTTGTCCTTTTTGAGCCCCACCCTCTATAAGTAGAAGATAATGAGGTGGGCTCCCAAAGGACATTGCATAAGGGAAAGGGCTCCCTCTTGACTCCCATATACCTCCTGGCCAGCCGATGGCCACATCCTATAAATCCTCAGAATTGCTTCTGTCCGCTAAGCAGCTCTGGAGATGACTCAAACGTTTGATCTTTAGGGTCTTCCCCTAAGGTCCACAACCACTGCTGGCCCACCACCACCTCTGGCCCCTGTTTTTTTTCAGGCTCTCCAGATATCCATGCCCTGGCACCCCACATCCGTTCCATCCTCCTGGTGGGCCCAGCCGGCATGGGGAAGAAGATGCTGGTTAAAGCTGTGTGCACAGAAACTGGGGCCAATCTGTTTGACCTGTCACCCCAGAACCTGGAGAATAAGTATATGGACAGAAACGGGACAAAGATGATTGTGCACATGGTCTTTAAGGTCAGAGCTCTGACCTGGCATCTCTGATTCTCAGCCTGGGGCAGCAGCCACAGTAGCCTTTGAACTTTGGAAATACAGTCACGGTTTTCAGAGCCCTCAGGTTTCCTCCTGCCATTCTCGGAGCCTGTGGGTCCCTGAAATCTGAGGGTGAGGGGTGAGGATAGAAGTGGAGCTATGGGGCCCGGAGAGATGGAGCATGGAGGTAAGGCGTTTGTTTGCTTTGCATGTGGAAGGTCGGTGGTTCAAATCCCGGCATCCTTTTTTTCTTTTTTTTTTTTTTTTTTTTTTTTTTTTTTTTTTTTTTTTTTGGTTTTTGGGCCACACCCGTTTGACGCTCAGGGGTTACTCCTGGCTATGTGCTCAGAAATCGCCCCTGGCTTGGGGGGACCATATGGGACGCCGGGGGATCGAACCGCGGTCCTTCCTTGGCTAGCGCTTGCAAGGCAGACACCTTACCTCCAGCGCCACCTACCCGGCCCCAAATCCCGGCATCCTATATGGTCTCCCAAGCCTGCCAGGAGCGATTTCTGAGTATAGAGCCAGGAGTAACCCCTGATTGATGCCGGGTGTGACCCAAAAACCCAAAACAAAACCAAAACCAAAAGTGGAGCTATGGGACTGGAGCGATAGTATAGCAGTAGGGCATTTGTCTGGCATGTGGCTGACCCAGGATGGACCTGGTTCTATCCCCGGCGGCCCATATGGTCCCCCAAGCCAGGAGCGATGAGCACGTAGCCAGGAGTAATTCCTGAACATTACCAGGTGTGGCCCAAAATAAAAAAAAAAAAAGTAGAGCTGCTTCTCCCCAAGGTAGAGATGAAGCTTAAGAGGCAACACAGTGGGGCCCGAGTGGTAGGGCATTTGCCTTGCATGTAGCTGACCTAGGACAAACCTGGATTCAATTCCCAGCATCCCATATGATTCCTGGACCCTGCCAGGGGCAATTTCTGAGCGCAGAGCCAGGAGTAACCTAAATGCCACCAGGTGTAGTCTAATCCCTCCCATCCCCCATAGAAAACCTGTACAGTGGGGGGGGGGCATTTGCCTTGCATAGTCACACAGGGATCAATCCCCAGCATCCCCTAGGTGTCCTGAACCTGCCAGGAATGGTTCTTGAGTGTAGAGCCAAGAGTACTCCTAAGCATTATCAAAAACAAACAAGAAAGGCAACCTGGGCCCTGGTGAGTGAGTGGCTCTCTGAAGCAGAGGTGCAGGGTCTGAGGGTGTTGGATTGGATGTGGAAGTGGCCTGAAAGTTCAATCAGTTTCTCCTCTAAATTGCTCAGGCAGCCCGGCTCCTCCAGCCATCAGTGATCTGGATTGGGAACGCAGAGAAGAACTTCTACAAGAAAGTCCCTAAAGAAGAGAAGCAGGTGAGGAAATATGGTTGGGCTGAGAGGTGCGGAAACCTGGACTAGGTTTGCAGGTGGGGATGCAAGGGTGGACCTGGGAGCAGTTAGGCTCTGGGGGAATTGGGAGGTGAGAAAGCACAGGTAAATTGAGGAGACGGTATTATAGAGATGGGTGAGGGAGGTGATATTACAGAGGTGGATTGGGAGGTGATAATGCAGAGGTGGGGTTGGGGAGGTGATATTGTAGAACTGGGCACCATGCCATCCTAAGGCTTGAACCCAGAGTTCTTGCAAAGCAAAGCATAAGTTCCTGTTCTGTGATCTATCTCCAGTGGCCCATATTTGGCTCCATAAAGTCACCCCAAATCTCTCCCACTAGGTGACTAGAACCAGCCTCACCCACTCCAGGCCTTATCTCCTCCTTAAAGCAAAACCTGGAGCCTGGGGCTGCTGAGTCAGCTAGTCCCGGTGACTCTTTCCCCAGAACAGATGGACCCAAAGCGAATCAAGAAAGACCTCACCAAGGCCATACACCTTCTGAACCCTGGGGACCGTGTGATGCTCATAGGGACCACGGAGCAGCCATACGTGGCTGACCTCAGGGCACTGTGTCGCGTGTATGAACGTATCCTCTACCTGCCAAGACCAGACTATGCTTCTCGTTATGGTGAGACCCCAAGTGGGAAGAGGACATCTTGCACTCTCTTCCATCACCCAGAACTGCTCCTTCCCCTGTGAGTCACGAGAGCTATAGAAGCACAAAGTGGGGATCCGGAGAAATAGCACAGTGGCGTTTGCCTTGCAAGCAGCCGACCCAGGACCTAAGGTGGTTGGTTCGAATCCCGGCGTCCCATATGGTCCCCCGTGCCTGCCAGGAGCTATTTCTGAGCAAATAGCCAGGAGTAACCCCTAAGCGATGCCAGGTGTGGCCAAAAAAAAACAAAAACAAAAACAAACAAACAAACAAAAAAGAAGCACAAAGTGGGCAAAGGCGCATTTTGCCCACATTCTCCCCCAACCCTTCCCTGTGTTTTTAATCCATAGTGCTCTGGAAGCAAACGGTGGAGACCAAGGTCCTTGTGAGCACAGACTTGGACTTCAGCTCCCTAGCCAAAGTGTCTGATGGCTACACAAGCGGGGCCATCATCCAGACCATTCAGTCTGTGCTGACTGAACGGAGACTCCTGCATATGGCCAAGCAGCCCCTCGTGGCCTCAGAGTTCTTGGGGCCTCTGGCTAAGCAGGAACCTGTGTACGCAGAGGAGGAGGAAGTCTTGAAGGTGAGGGTTTGGGAATACATGAGGAATGGGGTTTCTTCATCTGCTTCCTATGCAGACTCCACCCCCTCTGTGCAGTTCTAACACTCTTTCCCAAACCCCAAGGCAATAGGATTCTCAGGGAGGGGCACAAAAGTGAGGGCTGCAGTTGACTGCTTGAGTGGGGAGCACATGGTGCCGATGGATGGGAGACTCCTAGGGAGGAAAGGAATGGAAAGGAATAGGGGTTCGAGGTCATGGACTAGCCCTTCTGCCCCCAAGGAATGGTACTTCAAGACGCCTTTGGGCAAGTTGCGAATGAAGATGCTCCAGGATTTGGAGGTGGCTGCTGAGGAAGCCAAGCAGGGGAAGTAGTGAAGCAGAGGCTGCAGGCTGGTGGGAGGGCAGGGGCATAAACTGCTAACCTGCTCTCTTTGCCTCTGTCCGTGAGCTCCAGTTGGGAATTGCGGGTGCAGGGACAGCCCTGCCGTGCGGGGGAGAGGTTGTGAGTGAGAGGCAAATGTCCCCACATCCCAGGTGCAGCTGCTTTCTTCTCAGTGAAGGAGACCCCCAACCTGGCCATATGACTCCCACTCTCCAGCTGGACCCCAACAACCACAACAAACCCAAGTGCATAGAAAGGGCCCAGGGGTTAATCTGGTCATGGTTGTTAGAACTGAGGGTGGACATTGGGGATCAGCACTGAGGGTGGATTTGGAAGTCATTTCTGAGGGTGAACACAAAAATCAGCACTGATTGTGAACCTAAAATCTGCTTCCAAGGTGAAGTTGGAGTCTGCAACTATGGTGGACATTGGGGGGGTCAGCATCTAGGGTGTGTTACAGAAATGACAATTGGTCTGGGGTGGCATCAGGGATGCATGATTTTGTTTTGTTCTTGCCTTCTGCATCCCTTGGGTAAGAGCGGGTCTGGGAATCTCCCTGGAAGGAGCTCTAATGGACTTGGGAGGGCAGGACCTATGGGGGCGTCCCGACTCCTCCCTCTGGGGCCTGGGAGAAAACTGTTGGAATGGTGCATATTGGGGTTTACTCTTCCTGCATAGATGGACCCTCAGGACCTAAACCCTGGAGCCCAGGTGTGTGTGTGTGTGTGGGGGGTCTTATACACCCAGAAGTTTTTAAAGACAGTCCTGGGGACCATATGGTGATGGGAAGATCCCAGAGCTCCAGCAGGCAAAGCCTGGCACCCATTCTGCTGTCTGTGGAAGGCTCAGCCCTGCTTCTCCTGGCCCCTCCCTGGGTCTTGCTGGACTCTATTTATGGGCATGGCTGCAGCCCTGTGTGCCTCCTGCTCCTCCTCCACCAGCCTGCCTGGCTGCTGGCCCAGCTCCCAGCAATCATCCAGGGCCTCACCTCCTCCGACTACTACTTTGGTTTCTCCTCTAGATAGGGCCATGCCGGGGGACCGCAGTTCCTACCCTTGCTGGTCGCTTAGGGTAGGGTACCAAGGGCCACCGCCACTGCTGTGCAGGGACATGGCCCTGCAGAATTCTCTGTACACGGGCAACCTGGCTCGGCTTCAGGAAATCTTCCCCCCGCACAGCACCGCACACTTGCTGCTGGAGAGCCGGTTGGCCGAACCACGCTGGGAGAGCTGCCAGAGGGGTGAGGGGTGCTGGGGCGGGCACTGGGGACCCTGAGAGTACCTGAGGGAAAGGGAAAACCTGCGCTGTTCCCCACTCCTACCCCTACCCCCACTCCTGGACTCTGCGCCCTTGACCTGGCTGAGGATAGATTCAGAAGTCACGTGGAACCCAGAATAGCAGGACGGATACTCAGGGAAAGACACCGTGGCCGTGTGCCTGCAGTCTCCCCTTCTCTAGTTAGGGGTCCCTTCCTTTACCTCTTTCCCTCATGAGCCACACCCCAGAAGATTATGGGGTGCAGGGAGAGGCCCCTGGTGATGGAAACCCCCTGTGCGCCAGGCTGGTAGACAGGCCCAACAGAGAGCCCAAGGGGTGCCCGGAGCCTGGCCCAGGCCCCATTGTCGCCTGCACAGCCTCCGGGCCTGCCCTGGCCTTCTGGCAGGCTGTGTTGGCAGGGGACGCAGGCTCCATCTCCCACATCCTCTCGGACTCAGGCTTGGGCCTGGCCCCGGATTCAGTCTTTGATACCAGCGACCCTGAGCGATGGAGGGATTTCCGCTTCAACATTCGTGCTCTGAGTACGGGGCTATGGGGGGTTGTGAGAAGCGGTGGGAGGGTCTGCATGGGCAGTGCCAGCTCTGGGTCTTTTCCCATTCCCTACAGGACCCCGATGCACCTCTCTCTGCCACCTAGGACTCTGGTCACTGACCTACGAGGAGGAGTTGACCACGCCGCTCCATGTGGCTGCCAGCCGGGGCCATACAGAAGTGCTACAACTGCTGCTGAGGCGGCGGGCACAGCCCGACTTCGCGCCTGGGGGCCACACGGCTCTGCACGAGGCCTGCACTGCTGGCCACGCGGCCTGTGTTCACGCACTGCTGGTGGCAGGAGCTGACCCCAACCTCCCTGACCAGGATGGGAGACGCCCCCTGCACCTGTGCCGGGGGGCTGGCACCCTGGAGTAAGTGGCACCCCACACCCCATCCCTGCTCCTTTGGGGGGATGTCAGGGAAGGGGTTGGCTTGGTAGGTCAGCTTGGTGGATGCATCAGACAGGACAAGGTGTGATTCCTATCCTAACCATGCAAACATTAGCTTTGTTTTGTTTTGTTTTGGGGGGGTCACACCCGGCAGTGCTCAGGGGTTACTCCTGGCTCTCCGTTCAGAAATCACTCCTGGCAGGCTCGGGGGACCATATGGGATGCTAGGATTAGAACCACCATTCTTCTGCATGCAAGGCAATCGTCCTACCTCCATGCTATCCCTCCGGCCCCAAACATTAGCTTTGACGTGTGAATTCTGACCTGTGAACTCTAGAATAGCTCGATATCAAGCAATTTTGGCTTCCATATGGGTAGAAGAAGGTTGCACATAGGGCCCATCTTTGTGACTTGTCCTGAGATGATGTCCTGGTCCATGGTAGAGTGTACTTTAAAGCTTCTGTATTTTTTCTTCTTCTTTGTTTTTTTTTTTTTTTTTTTTTTTTGGTTTTTGGGTCACACCTGGCAGTGCTCAGGGGTTACTCCTGGCTCTATGCTCAGAAATTGCTCCTGGCCGGCTCAGGGGACTATATGGGATGCTGGGATTCGAACCACCATCCTATTCCATGCAAGGCAAACACCTTACCTCCATGCTATCTCTCCGGCCCCATGGATCACTTCTGGCAAGACTTGGGACCATATAGGGTGCTGGGGATCGAACCCAAGTTGGTTGCATGGAAGTCAAGTGCTCTGCCCACTGTACTATTGCTCTGAACTCAGCTTCCACCATTTCTGAGCTTACCCCATTCCCAGGCACTATGCTGAATGCATCGTTCACAGATATGGCTGTGTCCACAAGGAGCCTTCAGTCTAGCCAGGTGTAGAGAATAATGGCTTCCAGACAGAACCAGGAACAGTCCCCAGAGCCAGGGTCTCTTTCAAACTTTGTCAGGTCTGACATTTCTCACAGCTAGAATCTGAGCCCAACTAACCAAACTCACAAGAAACTATCACCCCCAAGACCCCAAGAGAGACAGCAAGTTATTTCTTTTTTTTTCTTTGTCTCTTCTTTTTTTATTTTAATTTTTGTTCTTAGCAAGTTATTTCTGAGTGAGAATATCCCTTTGTAGTGACCCAAGTAATTATGTCATATAGGTAGGGAACTTTGGATATTGAGCGTTTTCTGATGAGTCTCAGTGAACCTATGAAGGAACCACCTCTGTTGTGAAGGACTGTCAGCAGAGGCTCTGGGTGGGGGCTGTTGTTGGATCCTGGGCTCCCCTGCCTTTTATTCACACCCTCTTTTTGGACGGGTTGGGGCCACACTCGGCGTCAGCGCTCAGGGGTTACTCTTGGCTCTGTGCTCAGAAATCGCTCCTGACAGGCTGGGGGGACCATATGGGATGCCAGGAATCAAACTCGGATGTGTGCTGGATTGGCTGTATACAAGGCAAATGTCCTACTGCTGTACTATTGCTCTGCACCCTCCCTAACTGCACCAGCCTCAGAGGATCACATGCATCTAATTGTGGCTAACAATGAGAACATGACATGAGGCACTAATGGTTAGCAAAAGACACAGACGGGTCACATTTTTCTAGCATTCCATCAAAACACAGAAAATAGATAGGATTCATTTTTCAAATTATGATGAAACATGCACAAAAATGTGCTATTTTAAGCATATCTAGGTGATTAGAGATACTAACTTCCCTTTTCTTGTTGGGCAGCCAATCAATTCACTACCTGAAGTGTTTTTTTTTGGGGGGGGGGGCTTTGAAGGTCACACCCACAGTGATTGGAACTTACTTCCACCACTCATGGGATTATGCAGTGCTGGGTACCAAACCAGCACTGGCTGCATGCAAGGCAAGTGTCTTAACCCTGACACTCTCTCTCTTTGCTCCCCTGAATGTATTTTTCATCTTGCGAAGAAAACGGTTTCCTTTGAATAGTGACTTCCCCCCCACTACCTCCTCCTGCCCTCCCCCACCTTTTATTCTCACTGTGAAGTTAAAGATTTCGTGTACCTGGAGTCAAAAAGCATATGTTCTTTTGTGAAGGTTTCTTTCTCTGGCACAATGTCCCTGGCTTCAAGGGACTATAGAGGTGTCAGAACTTCTATTCTCCATTGTATAGAGATGTCATTTCTGGTCCCATCCATTCTTCTGTTGATGGATGCAGTAGCTGCTTTTCACTCTGGCCACTGTGCCTGAAGCTGCTAAACAGCTGCACAGGAGGCTGATCTTACCCAGGTGTTGGATTGAACAGTATTTCCGAAATGTGACTTGAACATGTCAGCAATAAAAAGCAAATGTCTCTATTTTATTTTTTTGTCTTGTTTTGCTTTGCTTTGCTTTGCTTTTAACCACACCTAGATGTACTCTGGGCTTACCTGGCTCTACATCAGGAATTATTCCTGGTGGGGGTGGGGAACCATATAGAATGCCAGGATCAAGCCCAGGTTGGCCACATGCAAGGCAAAGTGCCCTACTTCTGTACTATTGCTCCAGTCCCAAATGTGCTATTTTTTGTTCTGGTTTTTATTATGATGATTATGATGATTAATTTTGTTTTGTTTGGGGGCCACACCTGGCAGTGCTCAGGGCTTACTCCTAGCTCTGAGCTCAGAAATGACTCCTGGCAGGGCTCTGGGGACCATATGGGTTACCAGGGATCAAATCCAGGTGGGTCATGTGCAAGCGTAAATGTTCTACTCTCTGTACTATAATTCTAGTCCCAAAATGTGCTATTTTCTGCCCTGACTTTACATCTTTTCAATGCAGGCATGTTCTAGACACATACGACAATTCATGCAAACCACAGATGAGCACACAAATGTCTCTCCATGTTCACCTTCCACATAGCTCATCTCATGAAGCCTGAGTGTCAGCCATTCCCCCTACCACACCATCCCCACACTTGGGGATACTTCCCAGGGGGTCCTGTGAGGGCAGAACCAGCTTTTTCATGGGTTCTCCCCTTTGACTCACACAGCTCCCACACTCACTGCAACTCAGCTTCTTGTCAGTGTGAGATGTGCCCCACTCAGGAAGGAATCCAGGAATCTATAGGACAAATCACTCTTCTCCCCTATGCCAGCCACCTCCAGCATCAAATTCTGGAGCTGGAGTTTAGCATCAAAATTCTGTGCTATAGGGTGGGACTTTATTTACAAATGGAATTTGCCATGCATCCTATTGGTGGTGGCACTAATCATTCAGAAAACTTCTGAGAGTGAGTTTAGTTGCTTTTTTAATTTTTTTGTGGGGTGGGGTGCAAACTGGTGGGTACTCAGGGGCTGGGTTATTCCTGGCTCTGTGTTCATGAATGACCGTTGGCAGTACTCAGGAGACTGTATGTGGTTGTTAGGGACTTGAACTAAGGTTATGGCTGCCCAAAAGCACATGCTAGGGGCAGAGCAGTGGCTGAGCAGTAGGGCGTTTGCCTTGCATGTGACTGACCTAAGACAGACCAAACCAAAACCAAACCAAAACCTCACACATGCTATACCTCCTATGTGATCTCAAGGCACATGCTACATGCTACATCTCCTATGTAATCTCTCCAGCCTAGAAAAGCTGCTATTTTATTTCAGAACAGAAAAGGAAAAGTTAGCACTATATTAATTGTTATTTTATCAAATAGATAGGACAATATAGCTATTTTCTCTTGTTTGGGGGGCCATACCCAGCAGTGTTCAGTGTCATTCTAAGGTACTCAGGAGACCGTGTGGTGCCAAGGATCAAGCTTGGGCCTTTCGCATGGAGAACACATGTTCCAACCCTGAGCTATCTCCCATGTCCAGGGTTAGAGATTTTATAATCCCTTCTCCTTTATAAAGCTATAATAAACTATACTTCTTTCTTTCTTCATTTTTTTTTTTTGTTTTTGTTTTTGGGCCACACCCTGTGAGGCTCAGGGGTTACTCTGGCTATGCGATCAGAAGTTGCTCCTGGCTTCTTGGGGGATTCGAACCGCGGTCCCGTCCTCAGGTTAGCGCAGTCAAGGCAGGCACCTTACCTCCAGCGCCACCGCCCGGCCCCTCTTTCTTTTTTTTCTTTGTTTGTTTTTGGGCCACACCCAGTGATGCTCAGGGATTACTCCTGGCTATGCGCTCAGAAATTGCTCCTAGCTTGGGGAATCATTTGGGACGCTGGGGGATCAAACTGAGGTTCATCCTAGGTTAAAGCGTACAAGGGCAAACTCCTTACCACCTGTGCCACTGCATGGCCCCTTCTGATAGTATTTTTATAATGATAGCTACATATTTAATTCTGGGACACAAGTGAAAAAGAGAGGAAAGAAGAGAGGGATGGGGCCTGGAGAGATAGCACAGCGGCGTTTGCCTTGCAAGCAGCCGATCCAGGACCAAAGGTAGTTGGTTCGAATCCCGGTGTCCCCATATGGTCCCCCGTGCCTGCCAGGAGCTATTTCTGAGCAGACAGCCAGGAGTAACCCCTGAGCACTGCCGGGTGTGGTCCAAAAACCAAAAAAAAAAAAAAAAAAAAAAAAAAAAAGAAGAGAGGGATGAATAAAGGAATCAATGCATGAGAAGCTGTTATTTTTGTTGGTGTTCATTTTGTTTTGGGGCCACACTCAGCAGTGCTCAGGACTAACTCTTAGCTCTGCACTCAGGAATAACTCTTGGTAAGTTTGGGGTGCCATTTGGGTATGCCAAAGATCAAGACCCAGTTGGCCACATGTAAAGAAAGCACCCTACCTACTGTACTATGTCTCTATCTCCAATTGTTTCTTTCTTTTTTTTTTTTTTTTTTTTTTTTTTTTTTGGCTATTTGGGCCACATCTGGGGCTATGCTCAGGTATCACTCCTAATCATGCTCAGGGGACCATCGGGGGTGCCAAAGGTCAAACCTGCGCCAGTTATATGAAAGGCACGTGCCCTATTCTCTGTGTTCTGGCCCGTACGTACTGTTCTAATTATGCATGCCAGTGGTCTGAATCCCACTTAGGACATAGGGCATCCCCTGCAATTGGACTAGTAAAGAAGCCATTGTAGGGCTGGAGCAACAGTACTGTGGGTAGGAGTTCCTGAGTGCAAAGCAAGGAGCTATCCCTGTTCAACGCTAGGTATGTTCCCAAAACAAATAAGAAACAAAAATCATAAAGAACAACAAAAAAAAAAAAGCCGTTGTGGAACCTGCAACATTTTTCTGGTGATGGGGACTGACAGAAAGGACATGGCCAGGCAGACAAAACTAGGCACTTGTTTTGCTAGGAAAGTCAGGAAGCAGGGGTAAATATCTACACCCAGTTTCTTTTCTTTTTTTTTATTTTCTTGGGGGGATGTCATACCCATTGGTGCTCAGGAGTTATTTCTTTCTCTGCACTTAGGAACCCCACTCTGGTGTGTTGGGGGACCATATTGGATGTAGGATATTGAACCCAGGTTAAAAACATGCAAGGCAAGCATCATACCTGCTATACATTGCTTCAGCCCCTACACCCCCCCCTTTTTTTTGTTTTTTTTGGGCCTTACCCAGTGACACTCAGGAGTTATTCCTGGCTATGTGCTCAGAAATCGCTACTGGCATGGAGGACCATATGGGACACCAGGGGATCAAACCGAGATCCATCCTAGGTTAGCGTATGCAAGGCAAATGCCTTACTGCTTGTGCCACCACTCCAGCCCTTGTACCCCATTTTCATTCTCCCCACTGTCTTACCCTGACTAGATGTGCGAAGATGCTCCTGCGGTTTGGGGCGAGCGTGGATGGTCGATCCGAGGAGGAAGAGGAGACCCCTTTGCACGTAGCTGCCCGTCTAGGCCATGTGGAGCTGGCAGACCTTCTTCTGCACTGGGGTGCCTGCCCCAATGCCCGTGATGTTGAGGGCCGGACGCCACTGCTAACTGCCTGTGATACCAGCTGCCCAACCCCTGTGGAAGCCAAGGCCACCACTGCCTGTTGCCTCCAGCTCTGCCACCTGCTACTCTCTGCAGGAGCTGATGCTGATGCTGCCGACCAGGACAAGCGTCGGCCCCTGCATTTGGCCTGTCGCCACGGCCATGCACCCATCGTGGAGTTACTTCTATCCTGCGGCGTCAGCACCAATGCTATGGACTATGGGGGGCATACTGCTCTGCACTGCGCTCTGCAAGGGCCCCTTGCAGCCATGGCCCAGAGCCCAGAGCACATAGTACGAGCTCTACTCAACCATGGTGCTGTCCGAGTATGGCCAGGTGCCCTTCCCAAGGTACGGGGCTGGGGAAACAGGGAGAGTCATGATGCTGGGAACACAGGAAGATGCATGCTGCCCCTTGCTTGGACAGTCTGGATGTCAATGCTTCCACACCTTGGGTAGGGGGAGTGGAGTGTTTATGCCACATCTAGTGGTGTTCAAAGTTTACTCCTGACTCTGTGCTCAGGAATCACAGCTGGCAGGGCTTGGGGACCTACACAGTGTCCAGGGATCAAACTCTATCTGTTGTGTGCAAGACAAAAACCTTATTTTGGAGAGAAGGCACACTTATTGGGTTTAGGGGTTACTCCTGACTCTCTACTCGAAATTACTCTTGGCAATGCTCAGGGGACAATATAGGATGCTGGGAAACAAACCAGGGTCAGCTGCATGTATGACAAGTGTCTTCCTGGCTGTGCTATCCCTGTGGCCCCCAGGTCTTTGTCTTTCATTTGACAAGTAAACAGAGCCCCCTCTCTGCCCCCCCATCCCCAACCCCAGTCCAAGGCAAGGACTTTTGGTAGGAAAGATGCTTACATCTGTGAGTCTATCTGTGCACATACATGAACAGGATTCCATGTGGATCCAAACATGAAGGCACACATGCATTTTTTTGCATGATAAGATAGAATGTGGGCAATGGAGTTATACTACAGTGTCTGAAAAAACAGGGAGAGCCCATGTTCATGAAGGAAACTACTAGAAGAAGCTTTTTAGAAAATGTCTTCAAGCTTTGGACAGTCTGTTTCATAAGAGACTCTAAGCCCAGGAGTGATCCTCCTGGACCATTGAGGTTCTCTGCCTCCAGGCTGTCTCCTGTCAGTTCTGGTTCTGGAGAGCTGAGAGGACCAGCACCACATAGACCAGTGACTTTTGGCCCTCCACCGGAAGGACAATGGGCACTTTCTAACCTGCATCTTTTTGATGTAGTTTCCCCAAGAGCAGTATTTTTTATTTATTTAGGTTTTTGGGTTATACCCAGCGGCGCTCAGGGGTTACTTCTGCCTCGGCACTCAGGAATTGCTCCAGGCAGGGGTCAGAGAGAGAGAGCACAGTGGCAGGGCTTTTGCCTTGCACGTAGCCAATTCAGAACTAATGGTGGTTCGAATCCCAGCATCCCATATGGTCCCTGTGCCTTCCTGAAGTGATTTCTGAGTGCAGAACTTGGAGTAACCCTTGAGCACTGCCAAAAAAAAGAAAAGAAAAGAAAAGAAAAAAGAAATCATGCCTGGCAGGCACGAGGGACCATATGTGATGCAAGGATTCGAACCACTATTTGTCCTGGATCGGCTGCATGAAAGGCAAATGCCCTACCACTGTGCTACCTCTCCAGCTCCTCCAAGAGCAGTTTAACTTGAAGGCCTGGGCTGAGGTCTGTCTGAGGTCTTGTCCCAGGCCTTGCCATGTCTACAGAGGGGGACATGATGTCACAGAGGCCTGGAGTGGGGATCCCCCAGTTTCTGAGAAATCAAGTCAGACAGGATGTCGATGGGCAGGTTCTTTGGTCATACTTCTGGCCCAATGACTGACCCCTCTCCACCCACTCCGGATGCTTCTGTCCCTACTGATCCTTTTCACGCAAACGGAGGAGCATCTGTCTAGATTCCTAAGCAAGACCAAATAATTAAACAGCCCGAGAGTTCGGCAGATTGGTCTCCCCTTTGGGAAAATACAAGAAAATCAACAATTAACACTAATTAATCTCCTATTAACACCAGATAATTAGGAGAGGAGCAATTCCCTGTAATCTGAGGTGCCTCTGACAGCTAATGATTTCCCCATCCGGGAGGAGTTGGGAGGAGACAGAGCAGCAAATGGGTTTCCCAGGACCCTGCTGGTGGGCCCAGCTCCACCCAGGCTGAGGAGCAGGTGGGCCAGCACAACCAGTGGGAGCCTGGTCCTCCCTTACATCTGGATACCTGTCCCAGAAGAGGGCATGTGCAGAAGAAGGGAGTGGACTCTGCCCTGAGGAAGGAGCCCCATCCTTTAAGGAAACAACCCCTTACCCTACACACCCTACCAAACAGGAGCCACAGCCCCCTGGCTGCTGCGGGGTCCTGGACTCTGGCTCTGGCCTTGATGCTGGTCCTTGAGCAAGTGGAGGCCTCACTGGGATTCTCAGAGCCCAAGTCCTGTCCCTGAGAAGGTTCTGCCTGACAGTGTTGAAAAGCTCTAGGGACAAGTTGGGTCCCTGACACCTCTCTTACATATGCAACCCATCATCTAGGTCCCCCTGTCTCTTCTCCCAACCACTTTGGGTAGACAGTGAGCGTAAAGTGAAGGCTCTGGAGTTGGAAAAATAGTACAGTGGAGAGGGCACTTGCCTATCATGTGGCAGGCTGGGGTTTGATCCCCTGTACCCCATATGGTCCCACAAAGCTGCCAGCAGTGATTGTTGAGCATAGAGCTAGGAGTAAGCCCTAAGTAGCACTGAGTATGAGCCCCAAACTAAAAAAAACTGTGAGAAAGCACTGGGACAGCTGTCAGGCATGGCAGTAGACAGGGTAGAGATGCATGAAAAGCCTGGAGCAGAGCCTGCATGGAGTGGATGGGGCACAGGACAAGGCATGCTGGGGACAAAGCGGGTGGTTGAGAGGAGCAGAGGGTGGGCTAGGCCAGTTCCAGGGCCCTGAGGACAGAAGCAAGGATCAGAGGGTCTTGGGGGCATAAAGAACTTTCTCTGGTGAGTCCTGAATGAGGGGGACTCCCGTTCCCATCAGCAGTAGAGCCTGACATAGAAACAATCCCCATCTATAGGGACAAACTAAGGCCTGTGAGATCCTGTGGTCTGGCCCTGATCCTTGAGGAAATGACTGCTTATTTTTATATTTTTGGGGGGTTTCAAGGAATCACTTCTGATCACCAAGGATCTAACTGGAGTTGACAGTGTGCAAGGCAAGTGCCTTAGTCACTTTACATATCTCTGGCTCCTGCCTACGAGTGATGCTCTCAATATCCAACTGACCCCTGGCACAAACAAGGGACCCAGGCTAGTTCTATGGTCACATACTATATGGATGACATGCATGTGGATCATGCATGGTATGGGTCGTCACATACATGTGGGTCATGTGTGGGTTGTATGTATGATCCATATGTGCATGGGTCTCATGTGTGGCTTATATGTATATGCCACATGCATGTGACAATGTGTTGTCCACATGTGTGTGTGGGTATCGTGTAGGTGATGTGTGGTATGGGCACATGTGTGACTCACATGTGTGTGAGTTTGTTTGTGGGGGGCTGAACCCACTAGTTGTCCAAAAGCCAGAGCTGAGGCTGTCTGCAATTTGACAAATGCTCCGAAACCATCCCAGAAACTTGACATGCCCCAGGATGGAAGAAGCATCCCGGGTATTGTGTCTTTCTGATCATGGGTTGTGCCTTTTCTTTTTTTTGGGGGGGGGTCACACCCAGGAGTGCTCAGGGTTACTCCTGGCTCTGTTCAGAAATTGCTCCTGACAGGCTCAGGGGACCATATAGGATACTGGAAATTGAACCACCATCTGTCCTGTGTTGGCTGCTTGCAAAGCAAATGCCCTATCATTATGATATATCTCCAGCTTTTGGGTGTGCCCTTTCTGAGCACCCCAGAACTGGCCCGTGGCTCTCAGGCTAGTCGCAAGCATGGTTGTCTGTGTGTGCTATCTTTCTCTGATGAATACCCCCAGATTACAGGGACTTATCCATACTCCTCAGAGCTGTCCATGCTCCGCCCACTGTGGGCTTCTCTAAAGCTACAAGGCAGATGTGGAAGCCACACCCACAACCTCTCCTGGCCACCTCCCTTCTCCCCAGCTGCCCTCCTGGCCAAATTCTCTCTGCTGTCACATGCAGGATCAACCCCTACCATCGTGCTTTATCTCCAGGACCTCCAGTTATCCCCCTACCCACCTCAGGATAATGCAACCGAGTTTTCAGTTGAGTCCACACCGATGAGTGTTGGCCAAAAACAAAACAGAAATGGGTACTTTGCTGTCTACATGTTTGGTGGCCTATATGTGTGGTACCCCTTGTGTTTTCATCCCCAGGTGCTGGAACGCTGGTGTTCATCCCCTAGGACCATTGAAGTTCTGATGAACACCTACAGTGTTGTGCAGCTCTCTGAGGAAGCCAAAGGACTGGTGCCTCCTGAAATCCTGCAGGTAAGAATGCCCTGAGTGCCACTGTCTCAGTGCACCTCACAAAATTCCCCCAAAGAGATTCTCTTTCTTGGTCCCATATAAATCACCCAGAGGGGGATAGCACAGTGGGAGACACTTACTTTGTATACAGCTAACCCTGGTTCCATCTGGTCCCCTGAGTCCTGCCAGGAGTGATTCATGAATGCAGAGCCAGGAGGAAGCCCTGAGCACCACTGGTGTGGCCCAAAAACAAAAACAAAAATTCCCCTTGCACGCACTGACCTAGGACTGACTGTGGTTCGATCCCTTGGTGTCCCATATGGTCCCCCCAAGTGATTTCTGAGCGCATAGCCATGAGTAACCCCTGAGCACCACCAGGTGTGGTCAAAACCCAAAATAAATAAATTTATGAGCAAAGCAGTAGGGCAACCAGGGTTCAAACCCCAGCATCCTATATGGTCCCTCAAGCCTGCCAAGAGTAATTTCTGAGCACAGAGCCAGGAGTAACTCCTGAACACCGCTGAGTGTGGGCCAAAAACAAAACAAAAAATAAATAAATGTAAACAAAATGACTCCGACACCAGAAGGAACGTCAGTGAGCAGCCCAGCATTGCTAAGCACTTCCCATAGAGCCAGTGGCCTCTTGCCTGGGCCTTGTGCGCAAGGCTGTTCACCCACTGATCACCCACTCTCTCCTCCTCCAGCAGCACCACCGTTTCTACAGCTCCGTCTTCGCACTGGTGAGGCAGCCCCGCTCCTTGAAGCATCTTAGCCGCTGTGCCCTGCGATCCCACCTAGCCACCCACCTGCCCTCTGTCCTGCCCCAACTCCCATTGCCAGCCCGCCTGCTCCGATACCTGCAGCTGGACTTTGAGGATGTGCTCTACTAAGCGAGTCCTGGCCTCTAAGTGTGAATGCTGTCCTGTGGGGGAAGTCAGAGGACAGTGGGGCTCCAAGCAGCCAACCTTCCAGAATCCCTACACCTCACTGGAATGGAAGTTCTCCTCCTTGCCAGCCTGAGAATAGAGATTGCAGCAGTGCCACCTTGCTGCTTCCACTCTGGCCCAGTGATGAACTGACTTGCCTTCGGCCAAGGCATCCTCTTGGTGAGAGGGCCTCTGCACTGACAGATGTGGATGACACAGGTCCTGTGTCATGAGATGGATCTGGGACTGACTAGGAGTGCTCTGCTCTGCGGTCTCCAGGTGCTCCTTCCAGCCTGAGCAGCCCTCTACATGCATTAAAATCTTCAGGCCTGAATCTGAGATTATTTCTTTTGTGATGGCTTCCTTTAGGGTACTAGGATAGAAGCCTGACAAGGTTCCTCGGATCTGCTCCATAGTGCCACTTGTACAACCTTACCTTCCCCTTCTGGCATCCTTCAGGGGGAGATCCTAGGGGCTGGAAAGACAGGACAAGGACCCAGGTTTATCTCCAGTACTAAATAGGATTCCCTGAGCCCTTCTAGGAGTGATCCCTGATGCAGTCATGAGTAAACTCTGATCATAGCTAGGGGTAGCCCAAAACCAAAAACAAAGCAAAATAAATGTGGTAGAGACCCAGGCATACCTGCCACACTGGCCCATATGCTGAGCTGCAAGTGAAGGTGTGTTAGGCAAGGGAACTAGCCAGCTGTTGAGCACAGCCCTGCCTGGGAGAGCTCTGGGGATCACAGGACTGCTAGGTAATGAAGCCAGGTAGACATCAGGCCGGGTAAAAGACATCTTTGGCATCAGGAGGGCAGAATAGGTCAGGAGGCAGGAAAAGTGGGTGCATCCACTAGGGTGCATAGTAACTGTGGTTCAGGGAAGACTGAATGACACAGGTTTAGAGAAAACTAAATCAGCTTTACCTAGTGTCTGGTTAGTGCCTGGGTGGAACCAACTGCACCCCAGATTCCTACCACCTTCTTTCTCCTTGTTTCAATTTAGCTTGTCATTAGTTTGTGGAACAAGCATCTTCTCTCTGAACTTCAGTTTCCCCAACTGTGAGACAAAAGAGGGTTCTTTGTCGCAGCAGGAAATCCCTGCAGGCGGCCAGGGAACACACCTACAAATCCCGAAGGTGAAAGTGTCAGGAGTCGCAGAGCAGCCAATCAAGGGCACTGTGACCTGTGACGTCAAGAGTCGCAGGTCAGATTTCCCAGGACCCCGGACTGTTTTCCAGCCAAGGGGCGCGCTCAAGAGGGGTGGGGGCGAGGTCGTGAGAGGTTCGGGCCTCATAAGGCGGGCCCTAAGCGCTATGGGCAAGGGGGCGGGGCTTCAAAGGCTTGAGGTGTTGTGGGCGGGGCCTCGACGTCTTGCGGTGTCGGGGCGGGGCCTCAAAGGCTTGAGGTGTTGGGGGTGGAGCCTCGATGGCTTGAGGTGTTGGGGCGGAGCCTCAAAGGCTTGAGGTGTTGGGGCGGAGCTCAACTTGAGGTGTTGCGGAGCTTCTACGACTTGAGGTGTTTGGGTGGGGCCTAGAAGGCTTGAGGTGTTGGGGGCGGGGCCTCTAGGGCTTGAGGTGTTGGGGCGGAGCTTCGACGACTTGAGGTGTTTGGGCGGGGCCTAGATGGCTTGAGGTGTGGGGGCGTGGCCTCTAGGACTTGAGATGTTGGGGCGGGGCCTTGAGGCCTTGAGACTGTGCCTAAAGGGCTCACAGCATCAGGGTGGGACTGAAAGGACCCTGGGAAGTTGGGGTTCCTGTGCAGGATGCCCCCCACATGAGTCCCACACGTTGATTCATTCACTTATCAGCCATGAGCACGTTCGCTCGGCGTCCTGTCACCCTGCCTCTCTTCCATTGTGGGTGTGGATGGCGGGGCCGTGCAAGGCTCCCGAAACCGGGCTGCATTCTGGACCCAGCAGCACCGGATTACACTCCGGGTAGCCTTCTGGGTCGTGCATGGGTCCCAGGCAAAGGACTGCACACAGGATCGTGCATGGGGCTTGGTGCTCACTCCTTTGACCCCCAGCTCACACATGCCCCCAAAGTGACCCTCACTTTTTTTTATTTTTTTGGTTTTTGGGTCACACCCGGCAGCGCTCAGGGGTTCCTCCTGGCTCTATGCTCAGAAATCGCTCCTGGCAGGCTCAGGGGACCCTGTGGGATGCCGGGAATCGAACCACCTTACCTCCATGCTATCTCTTCGGCCCCTCACTTTTTAGTGGCACCACCGCTGGGGTGGGAGGGGGTGTCACCCCTGGCTATGCACTTTGCAAAGGGAAAATCCAAAGGGCCCGAGTGCATGTGGAACGCGGGATGATTAAACTCATGACCACAAGGATCCCGGGCTGGCTCTCCCAGCCTCGAGCGTGTTCTCCTCATCTCCAGGCCGTGCTGGTGAGGGTTCTCCTCTATTTCCGTCCCCGGCGAAGTGGGGGGGGGGGCTGGTGTGAACATGCAGCCCTTCCAGGGTCCCACAGTGACTTGCAGAGCTAGAAACATCTCTGATGGAGCGACAGGGGAGCCTCTTTGAGGATTCGAGGAGTAGGAGAAAGCCTGCGAACCTGCTGAACATCAGGGGGTTTTGCTTGCTGGGGGCTGGAAGGGGTACAGGAAAAAGGAGCCTCAGAGGTGCCTCTGTGTGGACTGAACCCCAGGATGGAGGTTGTGCTGCGGGAATGTCTGGGAGGACTATAAAGGACCTGTAAGGCTCATTATAAGCTCATTTGTACCCAGGACTGGAAATTGTAGGAGGCAGTTCTGTGGCTAGATGCTCATCGGTCTGTCTATGATGTTTAAAGCTCTGTTCCAAGCACCCCACTCTCAAGGGTTCCTTTTGTGTGTGGGGGTCATGCTCGTCAGTCTCTTTTGGGGGGGGGACACATCCAGCCATATATATCCTGGCTCCTCACTCAGGGATCATTCCTAGCAGGGCTGGGGACCACATGGAATGCTAGGGATCAAACATGTAGTTTTACCGACTGTCCTATTACTCTGGTCCATCTGAACGAGCAATTCGGACAGAAATGCTGTGAGGTTCATTTGGGCTTTCCAAATTCCCTGCTTCAGGCCCCAGATTCAGAGATGGGAATCAATGAGATCCGCTCCTGCCCTCAGTGAGTTCTATCTACCCTAGTATAAGGATCCAGCCAAAGGCAACAACAGTGTGAATGCCAAAGCAGGGGCTGAGCCTGAGAAGAGACATAACAGATGCCAGACAGAGCTCTAGCATCTCTTAGAGACATGAGCCTCTCTCCAGGTAAGGAGTGGGAGTGTTCTGGTCATATGTTTGAAGATCCTCCTGGGGTGGTGTTTTGAAAAGAGGAAGGAGGGAAAACAGTGCAGAATGGTCACTAAGCAGAGCTGTTGCCCTCCCTTATGCCCTCTCCCCTAGCTGGGAAGTGTTAGTATTTTTTTTTTTTCTTTCTGGGGTTAGATATCTCCACAGTCATGCCAGCCAGGGAGCTTCCTCCCCAGCCTCCTGCTTGCTGGTCCCGCGGGCCCAGAACCTCTCCCCGGTAATTGCTTTCTGTAATGTGTTTGCTCCGAACCAATTTCACGCCTGTGTGAGGACTCCGCCCTGCATTGGAAGCGCAGACCTCCCCACCACCAGCCTGTCCGCGTGGAACCTGTGCGCGCACGAACGGTAGACATCTACCGCCACGGATACACAGGGGCCAAAATCTTTGCACACAGCGGTGGACCCGGACGCATGCGCGGAAGGCTTTCGACCACCCTTGCAACTTCCCAGTGCAACCAGCGTGCTCCCAGTTAAGGATCCGGGAGCACGTTTCACTCCTATGTCCCGAGGCTCAGCTTGGTCCAGGCCCTCGGCCCTCGGCTCATCTTCCGGATCGACGCCAGGTGTCGCTGTATTACTCGCATCGCACTTGTTGTGACGCAGTTGCAATTGATGGCCACCTGAGGGCGGCCGCGAGCAGGGTCCCACGCTGTCCACTGTGACTGGCCTCTCCTGTCCGTCGTGAGTGGCGCGCCCAGCTGTACATCTTTGGCTTTGACTTTAGCTCATTTAGTTTTTGTTTTTTCGTTTCTTTTTTTAGACATCCTAGATGCCCGGTTCATTTCTTGAAGAGGGAGCTAGACCATGCGGGTTCTGCATAGGCTCAGGCAGAGAATTTTCAAAATGAAATTCCTCTGGATAGGTGAACCTTTCTCCAACAGGTTCCCTAAAAAGAGTGAGATAAACCAGAGCATGTGGAATAAAGCATCCTTTGGGGGGTTCTTTTTTGCCAATAAGAAGAAGCTTTTGTCCACAGAGGTCCCATTGAGAGTCCCACAGCAGCAGTTTTCTTTTGAGTTGCTAGCTTCTGTCCTTGGTACTGACAGAAGGGGACACAGCCCTTCTCCAAAGAGCCTCTGACTTCAGGGCCTTCCACTCCTGGCCAGTCGACTTTGTTCACTGAGTGAAAGATAAGTTCACTATGAAAGGCATTTCCTCACACTCACTTGATCCTTGGACCTACTTTATGACGAGACAGTGGAGATAAAGTGCCCTCTTTCACAGATGGAGAAATAACGTGGATAATAGGGCCAAGGCTGCAAGACTCAGTAAAGAATCACAATATGAATAAACTCCAATCAATGTTTTCCTCATGCCCTGCAGTCACCACAACTACACTTCAGGAAAGGGCAGGGAAAAGGCCTGGACTTTTTTACTCGACACTGCTTTGGTCAGGCTTTTATAATAGTGTAGCTCTTGAATACCAAGGACAATACAGATCCATTTCGTGACTCTAACCTGATACAGAAACAAATTGAGGATATAAATGGGTTATAAAATACAGTATCTTACCACATGCCGACAGATACAAAATCCCCAGAGTCCTACTAGCTTCTTTGCAGAACTGGTCACTAGGTGTTGGCAACAAGCTTTATACCTCTCTCATTTGTGCAGAGAATTCCATCTTAGTACATGGATGTGGTCCTAGAAATGAGTGTATGGTTTGAACTGGGTGACATATATCTAGAGATCTTTATCCTTGAGTCCTTGACAAGGCATGATCCATTCTGTCCCATCAAAGTGATAGGCTTATTAAAGTGGCTTTTTTTTCAGTTGGGGAAGACTGGTGAGAGGAAGAGGTTTTGACATTTATCTTTACGAGGCTTTGGAATTTGGTCTGTGATTTTATTATCAATGCAAGAAAATTCATTCAGTAGCTCTTGGAGTGGGGGGGCACTCCTGGCAGTGCTAGAGATCAAGTGTCATGCAACCTTACCATCTCTCTTTGGCCTGGGGTTATTTTTGCGGGGGGGGGCACACCCAGTGATGCTCAGTGGTTACTCCTGACTATGAGTTCAGAAATCACCCATGGCTTGGGGGACCGTATGGAATGCCAGGGGCCCTAGGTTAGCGCATGCAAGGCATGCGCCACTGCTCCTGCCCCATTGGCCTGGCTTTTTAAAATAATCTTTTCCAGGGCCGGAGAGATAGCATGGAGGTAAGGCATTTGCCTTTCATGCAGGAGGTCATCGGTTCGAATCCCGGCGTCCCATATGGTCCCCCGTGCCTGCCAGGAGCGATTTCTGAGCCTGGAGCCAAGAGTAACCCCTGAGCACTGCCGGGTGTGACCCAAAAACCACAAAAAAAAAAATCTTTTCCTTTATGTCTTATTTGATTTGTGCTTTCACTCTTACCTTTTCAATTTCCATGATTGTGGTCCAGAGTTTCCTTAGTTTATTTAATGTCTCAAACCAGTATGTTTCTACAGTGTACTCAGCACTGTGAAGCTGTCACACCAAATTCTGATCTTTAGCAATTGTCTTTCATTGTTTGGGTCACCCCAGGCTTATGCTAAGATTTACCCCTGGCTTTGTATTCAGGAGTAGATTATGATGGTACTTGGGAGGACTATATGATGGTGCCAGGGATTGAACCTGGGTCAGCTTCATGCTAAGTCTGTATTGGCTCCTGTATTATCACTCCAATCTGATATTCCACTTTAATTTTTTTTTTGTGGTTTTTGGGTCACACCCGGCAGTGCTCAGGGGTTACAACTCCTGGCTCCATGCTCAGAAATTGCTCCTGGCAGGCACAGGGGACCATATGGGACGCTGGGATTCGAACCGATGACCTCTTGCATGAAAGGCAAACGCTTTACCTCCATGCTATCTCTCCAGCCCGATATTCCACTTTATAAGTAAAATCTGTACTCAAAGACTTGATTTTGATTGATTTTGTAAAATCATTGTTGATTTTGTAAATGTAAAATGTTGATTTTGTAAAGTGCCTGGTTAATTTGGGCTGGAGCGATATGCAGCAGGTAGGGCATGTGCCTTGCACACAGCTGGCCTGAGTTTAATCCCCAGCACAATGGTCATTTGAGCACTGCCAGAGTGATTCCTGAGTGCAGAGCCAGGAGTAATCCTTGAATATTGCTGTGTGTAGCCCAAAAAATAAATAGTAAGAAAAAAAAGTAAAGTGATTAAAATAAACTAATTTAGAAGTATTAGGTTAATTTAACAAAGGGTTGCCCCGAGGCCCAGAAGATGATTCAAAGGGTTGAAATGCCTGATTTTCATGCAGGAGCCCTGGGGTACTTCCCTAGTATCTCATGGTCCCCCAAGTACTTCTGGGAGTGACCCAGTACCAAGCCAAGAGAAACTCCTGGGTACCGCCAGAAGTAGCTCCTAGTGAGTGCCAGAATACTCCAAATTTTGTCTTTGCCTCCCAACTCCACTGGTGGTGGTGGTGGGGAACAGGAGGGAAAGAGTACAGGCAAAGCCAGGGTTGTGCTGGAACAAGAGCCATCTTCAGAACAAAAAGCATTGTTCTGAAGAATATCAGTAGAAAATGCACAAGAATTGATTTTTGGGGGACAAGACTCTGGGGTTAATCCAGGCTTTGCACTCAGAAATCATTCCTGGCAGTGCTCAGAGGGTATGGGATGTTGGGGATTGAATCTGGGTGGGCTGCAATGTAAGACCCTTATCTGCTATACTAACACTACAGCCCAATGTACAAGAATTTTGAATACTTGGGGGGGGGGGACACACACCCAATGGTGCTCAGGGTTTACTCCTGGCTTTGCACTCGGAAATCATTCCTGGCAGGCTCGGGGACCATATGAGATGCCAAGGATCAAACCCAGGTCAGCTAGATGCAAGGCAAACACCCTACCTCCTGTGCTATAACTTTGGTTCCTCCCCTTTTTTTTTTTTTTTTGTTTTGTTTTTTTGGGTCACACCCGGCGGTGCTCAGGGGTTACTCCTGGCTGTCTGCTCAGAAATAGCTCCTGGCAGGCTCAGGGGACCATATGGGACACCGGGATTCGAACCAACCACCTTTGGTCCTGGATCGGCTGCTTGCAAGGCAAACACCGCTGTGCTATCTCTCCGGGCCCAAGGTTCCTCCCCTTTTTAAATCAATCTCCAAGGACCCAGGAACCCAAGAACCCTCACTTTACCATTGAGTCATATGTCTGGCCCCTTGGCTCAGTACTTTTGTGCTGAGTTGGGCCCCAAGTTCAGACCATCTTTCTCCGTGGTAGCATCTTCTGCATTGGCCTTGTCTCTTTGAAGCATTAACTGGAGACCAGGAACGTGATTTCCGGAAAGAGCACCCAGGATGAATCCTTGGCACTTTAAACACAGTTTCTCAGTTTCACATAGAGGCTGGAGTGGAGCGGGGCTGTGGGGAACCTCGCTCTTCCCTCTTCATCTTTCTGGTGCTTACCAATCAAGCAGTACCAGCGGGAGCGCCCTTCCAGTGTGCCAAACTCTCTGCTCCTCTTCCACTTGGGATAAAGCAGCCTTTAGACCCTGAGTCAGCGCTACTCATCAGGCAAACGGTGCTCTTGGCCTGAACAAACCTCACCAAGATGCAGATTTCTTCCTGCAGGGCTATGGAGTGACTCAGGAATGCCCAAGCTCTGGCTTCTAGGTCAGTTTTTCTCCTCACTTGAGCCAAGTTAACTTTCCCCCCCTCATAGGCTCCATCTTCTCCCTTCACCTGGCTTTGCTACCGATACTAACTGTTCACTCCTTCCCTCCCCTCACCGCTCCCTTCCTTCCCCCTGCCACTCGGGCCACTCTGGCTTAAGTCTGTCCATCCGCTGCCCCCAGGCTCCTAGCGAGTGCCAATGCCCCTGACTTTTGCTTCTGCCTCCCAACTCCACTGCGGGCGTGGGTGGGAGTGGGGGGAGCAGAAGGAGGGGGGACAGGGTAAAAGGCAAAGCCAGGGCAGCGGCTGAGACGGAGGAAGCGAGCAGAGTCATCCGCAATTAGCGGATAATTAGCGCTGCTGACCCTTGGGGCTCATCAGTGCTCCTAGGGCCAGCCCCTAGCAATCAGCCAGGGCAGGTCGAGAGTGTCAGGTCGGGAATGAATAGGGCTCATCAACAGAACTGGAGCCTGGGAGCCAATCAGGGAAATTAATAGCAGTAGAGGAAAAGAGAGAGAGAGAGGGAGGGAAACGCAGACAGACAAACGGGCAGGCAGACAGACAGACGCAGATATAGGGAAGACATGAGAAAGAAAGAGGGGGAAAAGGCTGCGTAAGACGGACTAGGACAGGGAATGAGTGAATAGGCGGCACGCGGGATAGGAGACTGGGACTAGCTAGAGCTGGGCACGGGGCTTGGGCAGAGCAAGGAGGGACCAGGGTGCAGAAGATAGGAGAGGTGTGGTGGGACAAGTGGGGCTGGTAAGTATTGGGCAAGCGAGGCCACTCCGGGGGCCACCCCAGACGTGAGAGGCTCGGGGCAGCAGGGGCGCAAGACGCAGGGGAAGGAAGAGGCGATGTCCAAGCCAGGAGAGTTGGCACGGCATGCGCACGCACGCGGGGACCCCAAAGCGCCCGCGAGGAGGAGGAGGAGGAGGAGGGCGAGCCCCTTCGTCCCTAGCCCCCCTAGACTCCGCATCTCTCTCCGCACCTCTCTCCCCTGCTTGCATCCCCGGGGGGGCCTCGGACGCGCTGCCCGCGGGAGTCCCGCGCAAAGAGCCGCGCGGACCATCCGCTCCTCCGCCGCGCCGCGCCGCGCCTGGTCCGGGCGGGCCGGCTGCGGGGAAAGAGAGAGGGAGAAAGAGGGAGAGGAGGGAGGGCCGGTGGCCCGGGCAGCTGCAAACTTTCACAAAGCGGCGTGTCCGGCCTCATCAATCTCCATTAATAATAGTTGGTTGGGCCGCGGGGGCGGGCGGGGTCCCGGGCCGACCGCGCCGCCGCTGGGAACGAACGAACGGGCCCCGCGCGGGGAGAGCGGGCGGGCGGGCGCGGCGGCGGCGGGCGGAGGGAGGAAGTGAAGCGTAATTTGAGGAAGATGGATGAGTCCGGAGGGCGACACCCCCAAGCCCGCCCGCCCGCCCCCTCCCTCCTTATGAGCGCGGGGGAGCGCGGCGCCCGAGTCACACTGCGCCGAGCCCGCGCCCCGCCGCCACCTCGGCCCGGGAGCTGCGTGCGAGCGAGCCGGGCCGCGCCGTGCGGGCGCCCGGAGGGAGCGGCCCGTGGCGGCCGCGGTGCCCGGCGCGATGCAGCGAGGCGGCGGGGGCGCCGGCGGCGGCGGCGGGGGCGGCCCGGCGGGCAGCGGCGCGGGCGGCCCGGGCGCTGCCTTCTCCATCGACTCCCTGATCGGGCCGCCGCCGCCCCGCGCCGGCCACTTGCTCTACACCGGCTACCCCATGTTCATGCCTTACCGGCCCCTGGTGCTGCCGCAAGCGCTGGCGCCCGCGCCGCTGCCCGCCGGCCTCCCGCCCCTCGCCCCGCTCGCCTCCTTCGCCGGCCGCCTCACCAACACCTTCTGCGCCGGCCTGGGCCAGGCCGTGCCCTCCATGGTGGCGCTGACCACCGCGCTGCCCAGCTTCGCCGAGCCTCCCGATGCGTTCTACGGGGCCCCCGAGCTCGCCGCCGCTGCCGCCGCCGCCGCCGCCGCCGCCGCTGCCACCGCGTCCCGGAGCAACGCGGAGCCGGGCGGCCGCCGCCCCGAGGGCGCGCTGGACACGGACGAGCTGCTGCCGGCGCGCGAGAAAGTGGCCGAACCGCCGCCGCCGCCGTCGTCGCACTTCTCCGACACTTTCCCAAGTCTGCCCGGTAAGTGCGGGGCCCCCAAACCCCAAAACAGCCTCCGGGAGAGAGGAGACAGACAGGCAGGCGAGGCGCGTCCCACCCGCACGCGCGCACAGCGCACAGCAAGACGACTTGAGACAGACGAGACGGGGACCCGCTCCGCTCCGCGCCGCACCTCGGCGGCACCGGCCCGGAGCGGCTCTCACCCCAAGTCTCCGTCCCCCTCCCTCGTCCCCTCCGACTCTCCTCCCCGAGAGGGCCAGGGCGTGTTCTCTGAAGCCATCTCCAGCTCCCTGGCACTCCTGGGGACTTCTAGAGCTCGCGGCCGAGGGCCGGGCTCGCTCCGTCTCGGAGCGCAACCAAGCCACAGCAAAGACGCGCGGGACTTGGATCCCTCCTTGCCTGTCGGGCTTGCCCCGTCTCCCCCTTCACCTAGACCCCCTGCTCAGAACCCCTTCATTTTTCTCCTCTGCGGGGAGCAGAAGCTGCCAGAGTGCCACATACACCCTCCCATAGTGAAGATACCTGGGGAGGGAGGGCGCTGACAAGTCATGAAGAGAGGTACCTTTTGGCATCCGAGCAGATAATATTATTTGTCCCCCTAATATCCTCTGGGAATACCGGGCTTTGACCCGACCTGCTTTTCAGTACTAGAGATATTTGGGGACTCGCAATTTAAGGGCTGAGTGTCCAAGGTTCCGCTAGAAGGGCTCAGGGAAGGGCCGCAGGCCCTGAGAGGGGAAAGCTGGGCCAAGGTGGGTGTGGCTCCAAGGCCCAAGAATTCAGTCTATTGCCACCAGTGAAACTGGGCTAAGAGGACCCAGGGCCGCTGATGGTCTATGAGAGGCCTGGCACAGGGCACATTGAAGGGATTCTGATTCTGATCCATCTGCCCAGGATCCTAGTCTCTTTACGGATACTTAAACTTCTATAAGCAAGAAAGGCTTTTCCCTGTAAATGACAGATCCAGGAGTGCTCAGATCCGGCTGGAGCATGGGTATGATTTGACAGGGGAACCTTGTCAAGAAATGAACCCCAGACAAGTGTAGGTTCTGGAAGCTGCCACTCCTTTTGCATCACATGAACCCATGTTCTGCCCCACCATTCTCAGGAGCCTGTGACTCCAGGAGGTGGGAGATTGATCCAAGCCAAGATAAGGAGCCTATCCAAAGTCCTTTTGTCCTTGATCCCATCAGGGCACATCAAGAACAGTTTCTGGGCCTTCCTGGAAATGTTTTGTGGGACTCTGCTGGAGGCTCTCCTCTTTTCCTTTGACCCTAGATATTTGGGATTGGAATTCAACTACACACTGGCTACTGAAGAGAGGTTTCCAAGGAAGTGGTAGAGCAGCTGTGGGGAGGTAGCAGGAAGCACCCATAGACTAAACAGGGGAGGTGGCTGGCAGGATTTTGAGAAGAAAGGACTCTTAGGAGTTCTGAGATAGGAGAGTTCTAAAGCAAAGTGGAGGAGAGAGGACATCAGAAGGATGGCTCTGGAGGCAGAGCTTGAGAAAGCAAAGCGACTACATACCTTGAGACATGAACTGAAGGAGGGAAGCAGGAGGGAAGCTGGGGTGGTCAGATGCTCAGAACATGGAAGAACATGCAATTCATGTCACCTACCCTTTCCATGTTATGTCATTCTTATTTGTCATCCTTGCTAGATTGCGGGCTTGAAGCAGAGAGAATATTAGCTGTAAAAGAAATGAAAGGGGCAGGGGAGATGTCAAGGGGGAAAAAAAAGAAATGTGGAGATCAGAGGAAAAAAATAAGAACTGAGCTGTATTCCCAGGTTTTTTAAAAAAAATGTTAAGAGGCAATAGGGGCCAGAGAGATAGTACAACAGGGATGGCACTTGCCTTGCATGCGGCCAATCTAAGTTTCATCCCCAGCATCCCTTATGGTCCCCTGAGCTCTTCCAGATTTATTTGTAAGTGCAGAGCCAGGAGTTAGTTTTAATTACAGCCAGAAGTGCCCCCCCCCAAAAAAAAAGAAGTAAGATAGACTACAAGGAAGGAGAAGGTAGGCTGTTTGGAGAGGTATTTTCAAAGGATCAGGGATTTCTAGCCAGAGCTAAGTGAAAAGGGAATATGAGTTTGGGATCAGAAGCAAATGTGTGTGATATATTGAAGAAAATCAGAAGGGAACTGAATAAGAACATGAGTTGGAAACAAGAAAAAAGTTTCTAGCATGAGGGATAATTTTTCATTAAGGTTTTCAATAACAGGAGTAATGGAAAACTGGAATTTATAGAGGATGATGAAGAAAAGATATTCATTACCTGGGGAAATGTTGGAAGAAATAATTAAGATCTGTGTATTCTTAGAGCAGGACAGGAGTGTCTCTGCTGAGAGTGAGGGGCAGGAAGTGAGTTTCAGGGGGTTGTAGTAAAGACTGGACAGAGACACACAGAAAGTGTTTACACTGGGGTGTCTGGGGGAGAGAGTAAGGAGAGATTTAGAGAAATGATGAAGAGAATACATTTCTGATCTGTAATACTTCTTAGCACTCTCAGCACAAATTTCCCAGCCCTTCCCTCAAACAGTCCTGACCACTACGCTGGGTCACAACCCCAACCCCAACCCCTTGAAAACAGTTGATGTGGGGGAGGCAATTATTAAAATGTTAGCTAAAATGTTGGGGAGGGGAAAATGGCCTATTATGAAAAGGGGAGGGGACATGGGAACTTTAACTTGGGAATTGCATTTGAGTATTTAGTGAGAAATAAAGAGTTTTCTGCTGCAAATAATGGGATTGAAACCTCAACATGTGGAGGGTTTAGAGAAAGAATGCTATCTCTAAAGTGACACAAGAGAAATTACTGTCCTGGTATGGATGGGTAGCATTGTTCTGAAATTATTCATTTACATTTGTTAGGTGTTTTACAATGACTACCCTTTGAAAAGAAATTTCACCAATTTAGTGAAAGTGAGTGAAGTTTTTTTGTTGGAAATTAAAGGGCCTTTTTTTTTTTTAAAAAAAAAATAGTATCTTTATTTAAGCACCATGATTACAAACATGTTTGTAATCAGTTTCAGTTATAGAAAAGAATAATCCCCCCTTCACCAGTTCAACCTTCCCACCACCAATGCCCCCTCCATCTCCCTCCTCTCCCACTCTCTGCTTGTATTCAAGACAGGCATTCTATTTCTCTCACTCATTGCCATTGTCATGATAGTTGTTAGTATAGTTATTTCTCTAACTGCACTCGTCACTCTTTGTGATAAGCTTTATATCATGGGCTGGTCCTTCCAGCCCTCATCTCTATTGTCTCTGGGTATTATGACAGAAACAGGGCCATTATATTTTAAGACAGTTACTATTCCACTAGAATTAATGAGAAAGAAAGTAGAACTTTATTATAATTTAATTGTAGGGGTAGAAGCCATACTAGGAAAGAAGGAAGGAAGGAAGGGAGGAAGGGAGGAAGGAAGGAAGGAAGGAAGGAAGGAAGGAAGGAAGGAAGGAAGGAAGGAAGGAAGGAAGGAAGGAAGGAAGGAAGGAAGGAAGGAGAAAAGATATTGAGAAGATAGATTGTAAAGGAGTCTAAATATGGAGAGTGAGGGGCCAGAGCAATAGCACAGTGGTAGGGTGTTTGCCTTGCAGCGGCTGACCCTGGATAGGCCCAGGTTCGATTCCCAGCATCCCACATGGTTCCCCAAGCCTATCAGGAGCTATTTCTGAGTTTAGAGCCAGGAGGAACCCCTGCGCGTCACCTGGTGTGGCCCCAAAACCAAAAATAAATAAATAAATATGGAGAGTGAAGAGGTAATTGAGGAAGGTGTCCTAGTGAGAGTAAAAGAGAATAGAGATTTGAATTAGTAAGAAAAAAAATTAAAGTATAAACCAAGAGAAGAGCTTGGGATGGTAATGTTGAGCTAGCTACTTAAGTCATTTTAAAAAATTGACAGGGCCGGCGAGATAGCATGGAGGTAAGGCATTTGCCTTCCATGCAGAAGGTCAGTGGTTTGAATCCCTGCATCCCATATGGTCCCCTGAGTCTGCCAGGAGAGATTTCTGAGCCAGGAGTAACCCCTGAGTGCTGCTGGGTTTAACCCCCCCCCAAAAAAAAATTGACTCTCTCTACAGCTCAGTAGGGAGAGCTCAGTAGGCTGGGCTCATGCTTTGCATACAAAAGGCCTGGGTTTGAGCCATGGCACCACAGGGTCCTGTGAGCACAGAAATAAGAGTAGCTCCTAAGCACCATTAGGAGTAGCCCCTGAGCTTTGATGGGTATGATTTCCTCCCCACTCATGTTTTTTATTTATTTGGGGGCCATACCAAAGCTCAGAGGTAAGCTCAGTAGACAATATGAGATATTGGAAGTTGAACCCAGATCAGCCACATGCCAGGAAAGCACGCTGCTATATTATTTCTCCAGGTGACAAACCCTATTTTTTTTTCTATCAGCCATTTTTTTATTATTATTTTTGGGTTTTGAGTCATGCCTGGCAATGCCCAGGAGTTACTTCTGGCTTTGTGTTCAGAAATCACTCCTGGATCAGGAGATCAGATGCTGGGAATCCTACCTGGGTGGACTACATGTAAGGCAAAATGCCCTGCCTGCTAAGCTATCATTCAGGCCCTTGTTTTTGTTTTGTTTTGAACCATACCTGGCGGTGCTAAGGTGTTAGCTCTGGCTATGTGCTCAGAAATTGCTCCTGCAGGGGCTGGAGCCATAGCACAGCAGTAGGGTGTTTGCCTTGCATGTGGCCAACCTGGGGTGGACTTGGGTTTGATCCTCAGTGTCCCATATGGTCTCCCAAGTCTTTCAGGAGTGATTTCTGAGTGCAGAGCTGGAAGGAACCCCTGAGTACTGCTGGCCCAAAACCAAACAAACAAAAGAAAAGGAAAGGAAAGGAAAGGAAAAAGAACGAAAGAAAGAAAGAAAGAAAAAGAAAAAAAAAAAAAAGAAAGAAAGAAAAAGAAAGAAAGAAAGAAAGAAAGAAAGAAAGAAAGAAAGAGAGAGGGAGGGAGGGAGGGAGGGGGGGGGAGGGAGGGAGGGGGAGAGGGAAGGGGGAGGGAGGGGGAGGGAGGGGAGGGAGGGGGGAAGGAAGAAGAAAGAAAGAAGAAAGAAAGAAAAAAGAAGAAAGAAAGAAAGAAAGAAAGAAAGAAAGAAAGAAAGAAAGAAAAGAAGAAGAAAGAAAGAAAAAGAAAGAAAGAAGAAAGAAAGAAAGAAAGAAAGAAGAAAGAAAGAAATAAAGAAAGAAGAAAGAAAGAAAGAAAGAAAGAAAGAGAGAGAAAGAAAGAAAGAAAGAAAGAAAGAAAGAGAAAGAAGAGAGAAAGAGAGAGAGAGAAAGAGAGAAAGAGAGAAAGAGAGAAAGAAAGAAAAGAAATTGCTCCGGGAGGGCTCAGAGGACCATACTAGATGCCAGGGATCAAACCCAGGTCAGCCACATGCAAAGCAAATGCCCTACCTGACTGTACTATCACTCCAGCCAAGATGTACTATTTTAATTAATTAATTAATTAATTAATTAATTAATGGGTTTTGGGCCACACCCAGCAGTGTTCTGGGGTTACTCCTGGCTCTGTGCTCAGAAGTTACTCCTGGCAGGCTCTGGTGACCACATGGGATTTCAGGGATTGAACCCGGGTATGCTCTACCTGATGTGCTATAACTTTGGCCCCTGTATTATTTTTTATTTTACTATTATTACCATGTTTATTGCTATACAGTGTCGAGGATCCTACCTCCACATACATCATTTACATTTGCATTCATTTCCATCATGAAGCAAGTGAAATTAATTGGGGGGGGCACTACACCCAACTGTTTCAGGGTTTATTCCTGACTCTGTTTAGGAATCATTCTTGGAAGCACTTTGGGAGCCCTCTGCAGTGCCCCCAAATTTGGGTTGGTGACATGCAAGTACAACTCATTACCTACTTTACAGTCTCTCCAGCTCTATAATACTTTTGGGGGGTGGTTACCACATTGAATGGTGCTCAGAAGTTACTCCTCACTTTGTGCTTGGAAATTACTTCTGGCAGGCTCAGGGGGACCCATATGATGTCAGGGATCAAACCCGCGTCAGCAAGGCAAACACCCTACCTACTATGCTATTACTTAGGTCCCTCTTAATACATTTCCTTGAATATGATATGTTCAGAATCTGATATCAGTGTTAGTAAAAATTGTTACTGATATGTTTCATATTCTCTTTGCATGCTAAGATCTTCAAATGCAGGATTTCACATTGCCAGTTTGTCTCAGTTCAAACTAAGCTTTAGGTCGTTGGTCCCCTCAAGTGGTCGGCAGGTGACCACAGACAACATACTTGTTCTATTCAGTTGTCAGGATAGTCATGGAAGTAAAAGGATTTGAATTGAGGTGCAGCATAAAGTCCTGAGGTGGGGGGGAGAGCAAAGAGTAAGCACTAAACAAAGAGTGTTTGGAGGACAGAAAAAAATTCGAAATTGGAAATGTCTATAGCAATAATCTCAACATTCTGAGAGGGTTGGATAGCTTAAAAGCAAAAACTTAAAAAAGTGGAGAATGGTAGAGGCAGAGAGATAATACAATGGGAAGGGTGCTTGCCTTGCACACAGTTTGATCTTCTATATCCCACATGATTCCCCAAGTCTACCAAGAGTGATTCCTGAGTGTAGAGCCAAAAGTAACTCCTAAACATCACTGGCTGGACCTCCAAAAAAGTAGCAGATGGTGGGTATCCCCTGTGTACTTGTTGGGTGGGTGCTATAAATAAAGTGAGATTGATGAGAGGAATTGCCAGTATTGGGAGTGGCAAAGAATATTGTGGTTGAGATGCGAGCAGATAAGACTATTTGTTTTCATTTTGTTTGCACCTATGGTTGTGCTCAGGGATTACTCCTAGCTCTGTGCTCAGGGAGTGTGCTCCCTGGGGGACCACCTGGGGTTTCAGAGACCAAACCCAGATTGACAAGTAGTAAGTGCCCTTCCCACTGTACTATCTCTCTCTTGCTCAAAGAGAATTTCAAGGGATAAACCTGTCAGTGTCTTGTGTGTGTGTGTGTGTGTGTGTGTGTGTGTGTGTGTGTGGTTTTTGGGTCACACTCGGCAGTGCTCAGGGGTTATTCCTGGCTCCAGGCTCAGAAATTGCTCTTGGCAGGCACGGGGGACCATATGGGACGCCGGGATTCGAACCGATGACCTCCTGCATGAAAGGCAAACACCTTACCTCCATGCTATCTCTCCGGCCTCTCCTGCCAGTGTCTTAATGAGCATTTGTTTTGTTTCTGGGGTCACACTATATGTGGTGTCAGGGTTCAAGCCAAGGTTGGCCATGGAAAAGAAACGAGTGCTTCACCCCCTATCCTGTCTCCAGTCTCTCCAGTTCAATAAACATTATTTTTAAAACTAAAACAATCAAATTTAATATTTAGTGAATAAAAAAGGGCAATAATGAAATCATTTCAGGAGAGCATGGAATCTTACTATGAGCATTATATTGGTGTATGAGTGCTGGGAACTCAACACCAAGTGGGAGCCAGAAAAGAGTTCAGAGGACAGTCAGCTTTTCTATCTGTAGCTGTGACATTTCTTCAGCTATGTTTCCTGAGAGGAAAACAGAAAATAAAAACCTAGCATGGAATCAGGGTATCTGTAGTGAGAGTAGCGAAGACCCAAGTATGTTTTTCTAGAAGAGACAAAGAGCAGCCACAGAGGGTGCAAGAAAGACAAAACCTTTAAAGTACACCCCATGGATTAATGAGTCTAAAGCAGGGTCACACATGAAATAATTCAGTCCAGGCTGAGGGTGAAATGCACATAGTCTGGTTATCTGCTACCTCGTATGGAGAGCAAGCTGCCTGCCAGACTACCATTTTTATTGGATACAGAGACCACCCCTGGGTGGGGCAGTAAGGACAAAGTAAGTACAGATAGCTCAGACTATCCTGAGCCAGTCCCACCTAGGTTTACATGTTTTGGTTTTGGTTTTGGTTTTTGGGCCACACCCGGCGATGCTCAGGGGTTACTCCTGGCTATGCACTCAGAAGTCGCTCCTGGCTTGGGGGACCATATGGGACACCGGGGGATCGAACCTCGGTCCATCCAAGGCTAGCGCAGGCAAAGCAGGCACCTTACCTCTAGCGCCACCGCCCGGCCCCTTAGGTTTACATGTAAGATATTCTCTGTTTGGGTGTAAAACCACGTCGCAAACAAATAGATATAAAATAACCAGGGATGATCTTTGTTTTGAGTAAAATAAGGTATAACCTAAGGTACATATTGCCTCAGGTAAAAGTTAATTTTTCTGGCTTAAGGGAGGATGATTGACATGTAGACTGTGGCTCTCTTAAGATTATGAGTGAGAAAGATTATATATTTCACTAACTAAAATCTGGTTATTCCTTTAAATTTGAATGTAGGTTTCTGAATAGAACCTAAGATTTTTAGCAATGGGCATCAGATATTTGCACATAAAGTTACAGTTTTTGCAGGCTCTTGTTGAATAAATGTATCAAGATGTGTGATTGTCATAAACTCATTTAAGATAGTGATTGTTAATATAAATGACTTATGCTGTAATTTTATGTGTTTGATGTTATATACCTATGAGAATTCTGAGAATGAGGTTTATAAGACTTTATCAGTTTGCCAACAAGGTTGTGGCACAAAAGGGTTAAGAACCCCTGCGGGAGGGGCCGGAGAGATAGCATGGAGGTAAGGCATATGCCTTGTATACAGAAGGATGGTGGTTTGAATCCCGGCATCCCATATGGTCCCCGGTACCTACCAGGGTCGATTTCTGAATCCAGAGCCAGGAGTAACCCATGAGTATGACCTAAAAAACAAAACAAAACAAAAAAAAACTATGGGGGGGAAGGGAGAGAGAGAGAGAGAAGAGAGAGGGAGAAATCTAGAAATGTCAAGAAGATGGGACCAGAGTGATAGGACAATGGAAGAGAGTTTGCCTTTGAACCTGGCCCAGGTTCGACCCCCAACATCCCATATGGTTCCCTGAGCCTGCTAGGAGTGATTTCTGAGTGCAGAGCCAGGAGTAACCCCTGAGCTCAGCTGGGTGTGGCCCAAAAAAACAAAAAAGAAGAAAAAGAAATGGCAAGAAGAAAGTATTACTGGAGGAGGCCAGAGTGATAGCAAGTGCTAGGGCATTTGCCTTGCACACAGGCTGACCAGGACAGACCTGGATTCAATTCCCGGCATCCCATATGATCTCTCGAGCCTGCCAGGAGCAATTTCTAAGCACAGAGACAGGAGTAACCTCTGAGCACCACCGGGTATGGCCCAAAAACCAAAAAAAAAAAAAAAGTGTTACTGGAGGCTTGAAATGGAACATTGAAATGCCTTGTACTATAGTAGTGAACTTAATAGTTAGGGGGTTGGAAGAGAATAAGAATTTTCTCAGTGGCTTCTAGCAATGAAAAGCAGATATATTCTGCCTCAGTCCCAACCCTTATTTCACCCCATCTTCCCATGTAGGTGCAGCTCATGACATGAAGCTCAACATATAGAGTGATGAGTGCAGTTAGAGAAATAACTACACTGAAAACTATCATAACAATGTGAATGAATGAGGGAAAAAGAAAGCCTGTCTCGAGTACAGGTGTGGGAGGGGAGGAGAGAGATCTGGGAAATTGGTGGTGGGAATCTTGCACTGGTGAAGGGGGGTGTTCTTTATATGACTGTAATCATACAACTACAATCATATTTGTAATCATGGTGTTTAAATAAAGATAATTAAAAAAAGAAAAGCAGATATATTGATGATTAGGTGGGCAATACAAAACATAGATAATTGCTATATACATGATTTTCTAGATATAGGTATAACAATGATTAGGCCAAATCTGGTGCTCAGTAGTAGGTGTGAATAGCCCATAATAGGAGCAGAGGGGTAGAGAAAGGCAATAATTGGAATAATAGGGACCAGAGTGATAGCACAATAGTAGGGCATTTGCCTTGCATGTGGTTGACCTGTGACAGACCCCGGTTCGATCCCCGGCATCCCATATGGTCCCCCAAACCTACCAGGAGTGACTTCTGAGCACAGAGCCAGGAGTAATAAGAGCTGCCGGGTGTGACCCAAAAACCAAAAATCAAAAAAAAATTGGAATAATGTTGAGAAATATTTTAATTGTATAAAGGAATAAAATATTATCAGCAAAGCGCTCTACTGTGAAAGCAATTTTATGAGAGAAGCAATAGGGAAGACTTTAGCCTTGGAAATATAGAGGCAAGAAGAATGTTTATAATAAGGCCGATTGTGAATTGGAAGATAGACACAAAAGAAGTAATGGGATCTTAGTACAGTAGGAGAAAGGTGTAAGGAGGAATGTGAGGAGGAAAGTTAGGTTGGCTACAACTTTTTTTTCAGGGTGGTCCATACCCAGGCAGTGCTCAGGGATCACTTCTGGCTTTGCATTCAGAAATTACTCCGGCTGGTGCTCAGGGGACCATAGGATGTTGGATATCAAAGCTGGGTCAGCTACATGTATGGCAAGCATCCTACCTGTAATATTCCATCAAGGAGAACTTTTGTCCTGAGGGAAGGGAGGTAGTACTTACTGAGGTAGCAAAGTAGTACTTGAATAGAGCTGAGAGAAAAACATTGCTCAGTGCAGTGGAGACATTGGAGAAAGAAAGCGTCTAGAATCATGTTGGAGAAGAGATTCTCAGCAATGCAATGGTGTTGGGAGAAGTTAGCAGAACAGAGTTAGCTTGAAGAAGCATCGATGCCCCAGGGTGGCTAGTATCCTGGCTTTTCCAGATACTAAACGTGGCTTTCTTGGGTGATGAAAGAGTGGCATATACAGATTGAATTTGTGGTAAGCAAGACAGTCTCTTTGAGCACATGGCCTGGATGGAAATAGTGTTATTATTTCTTCCCCTCCTGAAAGGGAAAGAAATCATCATTCTCAGAGCCAGTGTGATAGTGGTAGTGCATTTGCCTTGCATGTGGCCAATCCAGGACTGACCCTGGCTCTATCATTTGCCTTGCACGCAGCCAACACAGGACGAACCCCCTTTCGAATCCCGGCTTCCCATATGGTCCCACGAGCCTGCCAGGAGCAATTTCTGAGCACAGAGCCAGGAGGAACCCCTGAGCGCAGCTGGTTGTGGCCCCAAAATACATCCCTCCAAAAATAATCATTCTGTGATGAGATAGCCTGCAGTGATAGGAAACAGGACCCTGCAGCAGTGAGGATAGGATGAACAGGGGTTATGGGGCTCCCCGGGACACTGAGTCCTCACAAAGATCACCCAAAGGCTGAGCTGGGAGTGATGGGACAGACAAGTGGTCAGAGAGGTGAAGTAGAAGGGAGGAAGATGAACTTGGCCTGAAAGTGAAGGAGAAAGATCTTAGTGTTGCAGTGGGGCAGAGCTTATCTATAAATCAAGTAGATACTACAAGAGTATTAATGGTCTTGGGTAAATCTGTGTCTGTGTCTGAGCTTTTTTTTTTTGTTTTGATTTTGTTTTTGTTTTTGGGTCACATCCGGCGACACTCAGAGGCTACTTCTGGCTCTGTGCTCAGAAGTCTCTTCTAGGGCCCGGAGAGATAGCACAGTGGCGTTTGCCTTGCAAGCAGCTGATCCAGGACCAAAGGTGGTTGGTTCGAATCCCGGTGTCCCATATGGTCCCCCGTGCCTGCCAGGAGCTATTTCTGAGCAGACAGCCAGGAGTAACCCCTGAGCACCGCTGGGTGTGGCCCAAAAACCAAAAAAAAAAAAAAAAAAGTCTCTTCTGGCAGGCTTCTGAAGACCATTATGGGTTTTTTGTTTTTTTTTTGGGTTTTTTTGGGTTTTGGTTTTTTGGGTCATACCCGGCAGCACTCAGGGGTCACTCCTGGCTCTATGCTCAGAAATCACTCCTGGTAGGCTCGGGGACCATATGGGATGCCGGAATTTGAACCACTGTCCTTCAGCATGAAAGGCAAACGCCTTACCTTTATGCTATCTTTCCGGCCCCAGGAGACCATTATGGGATGCTGGGATTTGAAAAGGGGTCCGTCCTGTGTGACTGCGTGCAAGTCTTACCACTGTGCTATTGCTCTGGTTGTCTGAGCTCATTAGTTACATACGGAGCTTCAGGGGCCCAAGCAATAATAATACAGCTGGTAGGGCATTTGCTTTGCATGCAGTCGACCCGAGTTCGATCCCCGACATCCCACAAGGTTTCCTGAGCCTGCCAGGAGTGATTTCTGAGAGCAGAACCAGAGTAACCCCTGAGTGCTGCTGGGTGTGGCTGCAAAACAAAACAAAAAATATATAAATGAGGAATTTCAGTTAAGGCCATGTAAAGGTTGTTTACATATCTTCCATTCTGTTTTTTGGTCTATCTTCACACCTTTCCTAATGAATTGTTTCTGTTTTACAAAAAGCAGCCTGAGTCAGAGACATAGTACAGCAGGTAGAGTGCTTGTCTTGACAACCCAGGTTTAATTTGGGCATTTCCTGCAGTTCCTTGAGCCCTACTTTGAGCTCAGGAGTGAGCACAGAGCCAAGAATGAGCTCTGAGTACAGTTCCCTGCCTCAAAAAAAAAAAAAAAAAGTGTTTCTTGTTTTTGTTTGTTTTTAGTAAAATCTATACTCTTCCAATGCTGAGTTACAAGAACCAAGGAGAAGGAAGCAGATAGGTTGGGAAATGTAAGCAGGCCTGGGGTTCAGGATAGAGAAAGCTTTGTCACCTGACTGGTAGCTGTGGACTACTGTCCTAGGAATGAGAGGGGAACATTTTATGAAGGCAGGATTATATGTGATCTGGACCAAACAGATTGAGGTTCAGGGGTTGGAGCAATAGTAAACCTCAGAGGGCACTTACTTAGCACGCTGAAACAAACAAACTAAAAACCCCAAAGAACCAGATGGGGATTGGTTATGACTGACTTTCTTTGATAAGAAAGGGAGTGGGTAAAAGCAATGTTGGAAGTCAGTTCCTGGCATTAATTCTTTAGCAGCATTTCTCCGTCTAGTATCATACATTTGAATTCAAGTTTGGAGCCAGAGAGATAACACAGGGACTGAGGCTTTTACCTTGCATGTGGCCAACACGGATTTGAATCCCAGTATCATGTGAGTCCCCAGGCACCACCAGGAGTGACCCTGTGCAAATGGCCAGGAGTAATCCCTGAACACGTCTGGGTTGGACAATCCTGTCACCCCCACAAAAGAAGTCAGTTGTTTTGTTGTTGTTGTTGTTGTTGTTGAACATTAATAAACATTTGTGGCCCATAGAAGCCAACACTAATTTTGTGTTAAATTCTTGGGAATCAGTGAAACACTCCCCACTGCAGTTTTGGATTCCTCAGCAGTAAAATAAGAGCAATAGAACCTTCTCTCACAGTTAAGGTTTAAGGCAAATGTTTGTCCAGCAACCTGAAAGTTCGGTGTGTGAAGAAATGAATTAGTCAGGGTGCTTGCCTTGTGTGTAGCTGATATGGGATTCAATCCTTGGCATCCCATATGGTCTCTTGAACACTGCCAGGAGTAATTCCTAAGCATCACCAGGTATGGCCCCCAAACAAAAACAAAATCAGTCAGAGCTGGGCATTCATTTGGGAAGCAGACTCTATGAGGATCAAGTTAGAGATTGTGTATATTTATGTATATGAAGACACATATGCATATGTGTATATGGGGTCATGGTGGACATGATGTTGAACTTAGGAAGGTTAATGCCACAGACTGATTTACAGATGGATACAAATTTTGTCTTAGCCATTCTCCCTCCTTTTGGTCCCCCTGGCTTACATTTTGGCATTCTCTGTGTATCCTAAGGTGTCCCAGAGTCCTGCTCTTTCCCATGGGGGTCTGCTCACTCATTTGCATGTTCAAAATATGAATTATTTCTTCATCAAAACTCCTCTCATCTGTCTGATATCTGTTGGACATGGGGCACAAAGCCATTGGAAATAATGTCAAACAACACTCAGATTAACTTGTGTGCATGTGAGACAGTGTTTGAGTGTTTGTGAGTGTATCTGTGTGTATCTGTGTGAGTTTGTATGAGTGTTTGTATGTGTTTGAGGGTATGTATGTATGTGTGAGAGTATGTGTGTATATTTGTGAGTGCATGAGTGAATATGTTGTGATATGTTTATGTGCATGTGAGTGTATGTGTGCAAGTGTGTTTGTGAGTCTGCGTGAGAGTGTGTATGTATTTCTGTAAGTACACGCGTGCAATGTGGGGATTTAATCCGGGTTCTTAAATATATGCAAGACAGATTGCTCTACCACCTTACTACATCTCCTACCAATTAAGATAGTGCAGAGCGATAACACAGCAGATACCTTGCACACGGTCAACCTGGGTTCCATCCCCAGCATCCATATGATCCGAGAGCCTGCCAGGAGTAATTTCTGAGTGCAGAGCCAGGAGTAACCTTTGAGTACCACTGGGTGTGACCCCAAAATAAAAACAAACAAACAAACAAAGATAGTACAGGTGGGAAGGCACTTGCTTTGCATGCATCTGGCTCCACATATGGGCCCCTGAGCTTTGCCAGGTATAGCCCAATACAAATAACAAAGATGTTTTTTATTTAGGGTAGGGGAGCAAGGGTCATACCAGGCAGTATTAAAGGCTTACATGTCAGGTAAGTGTGCCTTATCTCCAGCCCTGATTTTTTTTAGTTTATATATATATATATAAATATATATAATATATTCATATATAAATAAACAATATATAAATGAATATATTTATACATAAATATATTTATATAAATAAACAATATATAAATGAATATATTTATATATAACTAATATATAAATGTATATATTTGTTTTGGGGCCACACCTGGCAGCTCTCAGGGGTTACTTCTGGCTCTGCGCTCAGAAATAGCTCCTAGAAGAATCGAAGCCGGGTCCATCCTGGGTTGGCAAGGCAAACCTACCACTGTATTATCGCTTAAAATAATTTAAACAAAAAAATGACTTACGGGGCTGGAGAGATAGCATGGAGGTAAGGCATTTGCCTTTCATGCAAAAGGTCATTGGTTCAAGTCCCGGCATCCCCTGTGGTCCCCGTGCCTGCCAGGGGCTATTTCTGAGCAGATAGCCAGGAGTAACCCTTGAGCACCACCGGGTGTGGCCCAAAAACCAAAAACCAAAACCAAAAACAAAACAAGAAAAAAAAAAAAAGACTTGCTTTTTAAGCCCATATTCTCCCTTAAACACACATCCTGCTTGCCGTTCTCTTTGTTTCTCTCTCTCTATTTTGTTTTGTTTTGTTTAGTTTTGGAGCCACACCCAGTGGCACTCAGGGTTTACTATGGTTCTGAGCTCAGAAATTGCACCTGTCAGGCACTGGGGACAATATAGGATGCTGGGAATCAAACTTGGCTTGGGTCAGTCATGTGCAAGACAAACACCCTACTGCTGTGCTATCACTCATGTTTTTGTTTTTCTTTTGCCTTTTTGTTTGTTTGTTTTTGGGTCACACCTGGCAGTGCTCAGGAGATACTCCTGGCTCTGCACTCAGAAGTTGCTTCTGGCAGACTCAGGGGACCATATGGGATGCTGGCGTTTGAACCAGGGTCCATTCTGTGTTGGCCATGTGCAAAGTCAAATGCTGTGCTATCGCTCTGGCTCTGTGCTATCACTCTAACCCCTGCTTTCTCTTTTTACTGTGGAGAAGCCATATTCTTTCCTGAACACATATTTCCTTTCTTTCTTTTTTCCCTCATATCTTTTCAAGCAGTTTCTTTCAGTAAAAAAAAAAGAAAATCAGGCCCGGAGAGATAGCACAGCGGCGTTTGCCTTGCAAGCAGCCGATCCAGGACCAAAGGTGGTTGGTTCGAATCCCGGTGTCCCATATGGTCCCCCGTGCCTGCCAGGAGCTATTTCTGAGCAGACAGCCAGGAGTAACCCCTGAGCACCGCTGGGTGTGACCCAAAAAAAAAAAAAAAAAGAAAATCTTGGTGAGGCCAGAATAGTAATTTCAGCAGGTAGTGTGCTTACCTTGCATGTGGCCAGTCCAAGTTTAATACCTGGCATCCCAAATGATTCCCTGTGTCAGCTAGGAGTTATTTCTGAACATAGAGCCAGAATAAAAACCCTGAGCATCACCAGGTGACCCAAAACCAGAGTGAATAAATAGGGGCCGGAGCAATAGCACAGCTGTAGGGTGTTTGCCTTGCAGGAAGCTGACCCAGGACAGACCTTGGTTTGATCCCCGGCATCACATATGGTCTCTCAAGCCAGGAGCTATTTCTGAGGTCATAGCTAGGAGTAACCCCTGAGGGCCACCTGGTGTGCCTCCTCAAAAAGAGTGAATAAATAAATAAAATCAATCCTGCTTCACTAAAATTTTATAAAAGAAATTAAATTTGGGTGGTTTTTTTTTTTGGCTTGTTTTAGGTTTCTTTTATAATTTTTATTTTTATTTTTTTAATTTTTTTATTTTGAATTATGAGAACAAAAGATGCAAAGAAAGAGGACAAGGTAAAGTTACAGTGGAAGGACAATCACCCATAACATAATTCTCAGAAGAAGTCCCCTTGCTGATATCTTAACTTTGAACTTTCAGCCAAAGAATGTTAGGATAAATAAAACAGAATCCGGGGGCCGGGCGGTGGCGCTGGAGGTAAGGTGCCTGCCTTGCCTGCGCTAGCCTAGGACGGACCGCGGTTCGATCCCCCGGCGTCCCATATGGTCCCCCAACAAGCCAGGAGCAAGTTCTGAGCACATAGCCAGGAGTAACCCCTGAGCGTCACAGGGTGTGGCCCAAAAACCAAAAAAAAAAAAAAAAAAAAACAGAATCCATACACAATTACTTTGTCCCTCAAGTCCCCAGATTGTAACACATTATAATATTTCTTAACAGCACACAAGGCAAGCTAAAGCCATAAAACTTACGTAACTCCTTAAACATTAGAGGCATAGTATTTTTTACATTTCCATGTACATGCATATTAGCTTAAGCTAACCTCAAATTTTAAGTGGGTTTGTTCTTTAAGGATTAGAGTCAAAGGAGCACAGTAAAAACGGTGTTAGAGTGGCAATTGTTGTTTGCATAGGCCCACCAAAATATGAGAGGCATGGAAAGGAATAACCTTGGCCTAAATACAAAGAGACCCTACCCCTGAAGTTTCCTGGCATAAGACCAACTCTAGGCTTCAGGCAAGCTAGATCGTCCAATCCAAGACATTGTCCGTAGTGCCAACACACTTTTCACACAGTCTCTGTTGTTGGTATCATGTTTCTGTATTAAAGATCCTGGAATCTGCATATCCTACATTGAAGTCATGATGTGGAGCGCCTTCTCATTTCACCTCACCATTAAAGGGCAATGCAGGAAGCCCTGTCCTGTAAGCAGGTAGTTGTTGTTAAGTCTTCTCAGTGTTAAGGGAAGTCTCTTTTGAGCAGGTCGATGTCTGAGCAGTGGTAGGGTCTTCCGTGGTAGAGGATTGCTTCCAGGTGATGTTATAGACAAACCTCACAATTAAGGGGCAATACAGCAAGCCCTGTCTAGTAAGTAGGTCATTGTTCTTGTTAAGTCTTCTCAGTGTTAAGGGAAGTCTCTTTTGAGTAGATTGATATCAGAGCAGCTGTAGGGTCTTCCCTGGTAGAGGAATGCCTCCAGGTGATGTTATATACAACCTTGGATGTTTTGTAGATGTCTTCTCTAGATCAGGGGTGAATGGAGAATGCCCATTCTTCTGAGGCCTGTGCCAGGTCTTTATGTCAATGTTCAGGGTGTAAGGTCCCATTGCACTACAAGATTTGTGTGTTCCCATATCTATTAGATAAGAACTTATTGGTATGTATAGTATTTTCTATTTTAGTGTGCCTAAGCAAACAAGAAATAAAGCCACGTGGCGCTATCAGAGTATATGGGGGCATAAGAACATTTCCAACAATACCCATGACTTGGTTCAAACATAAGCATTAAACTGAGGGATTCTTTTATACCAAATTCCATATTGAGCAGTTCACAAAGAGAAGATAAAAAAATGGGGGGGGGATCGTCACTGTATAAGAAAATATTCAGCAAAAGTTATAGCCATCAAAGAAAACACCCATAAAATGTCGAAAAGACATAAGTGTCCTTTTTATGCCTTTTAAAATAGTTGGGTGGGTGTTAACGCCAGGGCACCACTTTGGTCTGTGACTTAGGACTCTACAGTACTTAAGTTAGAAAGGGTAAATGAGGAGTAATGATGATAGGAGTTAAGGAAGTTAAAGAGAAATATGATTTTTTGAAGGGGTATGCAAAAGGGCAGATTACAAAATGGACATTCTGCATACATAAAAACATAATTCAATGATAGTGAGTACTATTAATGTTTCTTGTGCGTGGGGGGGGCAGTAGCCCCCGAGCGATTTTGAAAATATAGACTGGAAAGAGATTACCAGTGACTTCAAGAAGCTGGAAGGCCAGAAGTTCAGAGCCCCACCCAGACCCTCCCTAAGGAGCTGAATGGATAATGGGGGAAAGCCTAGGGTACCTTCAAGCTCCACCAAGGGGCCCAACTCACCGGCTTGCCCAGGCACGTGGCCCGGGGAAGCCCTGGAGATCTGGAGCAAGGTGGTAGAGAGGTGCTGGGGTTACCCAAGTCCCGCACCCCCCCCCCAGGCCTGGTTAAGAAGGCCTCCGGCATGACGGGGGCCTGCCGAACCCCATACTGCTAGACTCCCGGCTCCCAGGAAGGAGGTTAGGTTTCTTTTATTTATTGATTGATTGGTTTTTGGGCCACACCCAGCAGTGCTCAGGAGTTACTCCTGGCTCAGCACACAGAAATTGCCCCTGTCTGGAGCCGGAGAGATAGCATGGAGGTAAGGTGTTTGCCTTGCATGCAGAAGGACAGTGGTTCAAACCCAGCATCCCATATGGTCCCCCAGGGGCCGGGCGGTGGCGCTAGGGGTAAGGTGCCTGCCTTGCCTGCGCTAGCCTAGGACGGACCGCGGTTCGATCCCCCGGCTCCCCCGGCGTCCCATATGGTCCCCCAAGAAGCCAGGAGCAACTTCTGAGCTCATAGCCAGGAGTAACCCCTGAGCGTCACAGGGTGTGGCCCCCCCAAAAAAAAACCCATATGGTCCCCCAGCCTGCCAGGAGCGATTTCTGAGGGTAGAGCCAGGAATAACCCCTGAGCGCTGCCAGGTGTGACCCAAAAAATGAAAGAAAGAAAGAAAGGAGGAGGAGGATGGAAGGAAGGAAGGAAGGAAGGAGGTTGGATTGAGGACGGAAGGAGTAAGGAAGGAAGGAAGGAGGAAGGAAGGAGGAAGGAAGGAAGGAGGAAGGAAGGAAGGAAGGAAGGGAGAAAAAGAAAGAAAGAAAGAAAGAAAGAAAGAAGGAAGAAAGAAGAAGAAAAGAAAGAAAGAAAGAAAGAAGAAAGAAAAGATAAGAAAGAAAAAAGAAAGAAAGAAAGAGAAAGATAAAGAAGAAAAAGAAAAGAAAGAAGAAAGAAGAAAGAAAGGAAAGGAAGAGAAGGAAGGAAGAAGAAAAGAAAGAGAAGAAAGAGAAGAAGAAGAAAGAAAGAAAAGAAGAAAGAAGAAAGAAAGAAAGAAAGAAAGAAAGAAAGAAAGAAGAAAGAAAGAGAAGAAAGAAAAAGAAAGAAAAGAAAGAAAGAAAGAAAGAAAGAAAGAAAGAAGGGGAGGGAGGGAGGGAGGGAGGAAAGAAGGAAGGAAGAAGAAAGAAGGGAGGGAGGGAGGGAGGGAGGGAGGAAAGGAAGGAAAAGAAGGAGACGGAACGGAAGGAAAGGAAGGAAGGAAGGAAGGAAGGAAGGAAGGAAAGAAAGAAGAAAGAAAGAAAGAAAGAAAGAGAAGAAAGAAAGAAAGAAAGAAAAGAAAGAAAGAAAGAAAAGAAAGAAAGAAAGAAAGAAAGA